>NC_056741.1:1378913957-1379131457 GCF_019279795.1 Protopterus annectens | reverse complement strand
CCTAAAGTAAAGAAAATGTCTAGGAAAAGAAGGCATTGACATAATCTAAAAGACTCAAATTATATCTCATAATACTGTATTTATAGAGAGTTTGTCAAAACAAGATTTATCTACTTTTAAGATTGATAATTTCAATGTTCTCTATTAATCACCACACTCATTAAAGCTATTTTCCTGCCTCATAACATCATGACCTGTTTTAAAACAGTTCATGGCATAGCCTCAGTGTGGTGTGATGTAATGAGATATTATAGGAAGAGGGAGATTAAGAAACAGTTCATGGCATAGCCTTAGTGTGATGTAATGAGATATTATAGGAAGAAGGAGAGTAAGAGAGAAAATAAGAAAGGCAGATGACTAGTTCATAGTGTCATACATTTTTTTATAATAGTGAGAAAAATTATATGTAAACCACTGTTATCCTGCCATTTCATGGCATTATTGAACCTTTATTTATAAACATTATAATATTCATCAACACAACTGCATTGGTTTTCATCTATTATGACAAGCAAATAGCATCACTTTAATATATGCCACCAATAAATGCATTATTGGATTATTGCTATATATAATGCAGTACATATAGCTTCTACTTAGCATTATTTAATACTAGTTTACTAGCAAAGACCCTATGTCCATCTCATTTAGACAATTTTACTTTTGAGCTGAATTGGAAATAAGAATTGAACAAAATAAGAGAAAGTAGGGAAGGTCAGTAAGAAAGGTGAAAGAAAGAGAAAAGAGGGAAATGGGTGAGAAGAAAAGGGAAAGAGATAAAGAAGGGGGAGGGGAAGGAAGGGGGAAAAGAGAAAGGAAAGGGGGGAGTAGATAATTTCACTTATAAATCATACCGTATAATTACACGAAAGGTCATAACTAGGCAGTTCCTGACTGAAATTTGCTGCTAGTTAGAAAGACAGTTTGAGGGATTGATGTCACTCAAATTAGGAGTTTTTAACTCCAGAAGGGTTTGGGTTTTCTTTTTTATTAAAAGTTTTTGTTATAAATCTTTGAAAATATGGTTACTGATGTTCACTACTACTCACATAATTGAATGCTATTTAAACATATATTTGGCCTCACTTGTTATTTTAAATATTTAAAATACTGTTGTGTTCCTTATATCTACCTCTTATATATTAACAGGCAAACAATTAATAACACTCATAGTTATAATGCCTTATTACACACAGAAACTAATTCATGACTTCCTTACAATGCATTCATTTAACGTTAATGGATTAAAAAACCCAAATAAGAGAAGATCTTTAATTAAATATCTTAAACTACAAAATTCTCAATTGATATTCTTACAAGAAACTCATTTGATATCAGATGACATTATCAAATTAGACTCTAAATCATTTTCTCTACTAGTTAGTTCTGAGCATATTAAAAAAAAGGAGGTGTTGCAATACTATGTAATAAAATATTTCCCACCCCAAGAATAATAGATTCATACCAGGACAATAAATGTATGGTAGCTTCAGTCACAATAGAATTTAAGAGCAAAATATTCACTGTATTTAACATATACTGGATTCCTGGCATTTGGACTTAAAACAGCACAGCAACATATATAGAACACATCATACAATTTTTCAAAAGGCAACACAATATTAGCTGGTGATTTTAATTGTATTTTCTATAGTAAAGACTCCTCCTAAACTGGTAAAAGAAAGATTTCATCTACTGCCAGGTTACTGAAAGAATTTACTGAATCCTTTTGTCTGAAAGATATCAACAACTTTGCAGACACAATCTCTATTCTACACTTTTTTTTCAAACAGGCATAACTCATTTTCAAGGATAGACAGAGTTTTTATCTCTAATAGCTTAGTTGATTCTTTAACCAATGCTAAGGTAATTACATGTCCTCTCTCTGATCATAACTCTATAATTGTTGACATATCTATTTACTCATTATATAATGCTCAGATAAAGAGGATACCAGCATACATCACTAATTTGAATGATTTTAAAACCTTCATATCTACAGACGTTCATAACTTCATTGAACTCAATGTCACTAACGGCACATCCAAAATTTTTGTATAGGATGCAATGAAAGCTTATATATATATATATATATATATATATATATATATATATATATATATATAGTAGGATAATCGATTGGTATAAAAAGAAAATTACATGGGATAAAGAATTAAAAGAGATACAATCTAATCTTGATAACATGAATCTAGACCTTTTAAAAAACAAAGAAGATAAAGCTATTAAAAAAGACATAGATTCTTTAAATAAGAAATATCTTGAGATTTTAGATCATAAGATCAAGATTAGTTTAGAGAAATTCAAATTTTATTACTTTTTCATCAAACCCTAGATCCATGAATATTCTAGCCAACAAAATTAAAAGAATGAATAAGTTTAATCACATTAAGGAACTTTATTCACCACAAAAAAGAAAATGGTCTTTGGTCTCCATAATATATTAAATGAATTTAGAGATTTTTTTATAAACTAAATCAGTTCACGGAGTCAATAAATCTCATAACTGATATAAGGTCCTTCATTACTAAAAACTAAAAAAAAAAAAAGTTAACTGATGAACAAGTTGAATTATTTGACAGACAAATTACCCTTAAAGACATTCAAGTATAAATTAACAAACTAACACAAAACAAAGCTCCGGGTAATGATGGCGTCATCAATGAATTATATAAAATTCTACCCGCAAAAGCTCTCATGATTTTACACTCAGTTTTCAGTATAGCACAAACTAAAAACTCTATCCCACCACCGTGGAAATATATCTTTATCACTCCCATCTTAAAACAGAAGAAAGACCCTACCAAATGTAATTCAAACAGACCTATTTCTTTATTAAACATGGACTACAAATTGTTTATGTCTATTTATGCAAATAAGCTCAAACATTTCCTTCCTAGTTTAGCAGACCCCGATCAAACTGGCTTCATTATTAACAGAACCTCATATGACAACATCAAAAGAATATTAACCTTAATAGAATCAGTGAAGAACTTAAAAAATAACCTAACTATAATTAACTTAGACATAAACTGTGCATTTGATACAATCAATTGGGAATATTTATTTCTACTACTGGGAGAACTTAACTTTTCCGAAAACTTTATGAATCTTATTACCCAATTATATACTGGTTGTCAAGCATATGTCAAAATAGGTTCCCATATCTCACAATTTATACCTATTGAAAAAGGCACTAAACAAGGCTGACCATTATCTCCCCTTTTATTTACCTTAATTATGGAACCATGGGCTAACCTGATTAGGGATAATACCAACATTAAAGGTTATGACTTGGGTTTTAACAAAACATCAAAAATACAACTGTTTGCGGACGACATATTGATGACATTGGGGGAAAAAAGTCCCACCTTGTTAAAGTTATTTAATAACATGGAAAAGTTTCAAAAAAACTCAGGCCTTAGATTAAATCATAATAAAACACAACTTCTCTTAGTTGGTCAAAAAAATTCATCATACACAATAATTTTAAGAAATATTTAGCACAAGCCCAACAAATAACATATATTGGTATAATTATTTCCAACAACTTAAAAGATACCTTAAAAATAAATTTCAATAAAAGTATTCAAACCATAGAAACATTAATAAACATATGGTTAAAATTAAGATTTTCAATGGAAGAAAAGTTGTCACTTATAAAGATGGTCTTACTCCCTAAAAATGTTATATATATAATACAATCTATATCTATACCCCTTTCCCCACATAATAATTAAAATGTTAAATTCTCTTATCAATAAGTTCCTCTGGCATCCAATCAAATCTAGAATTGCATTATCAACCCATACATACTATTGGGATAATGGTGGTATTGCCTTGCCTAATCTAGAATTTTACTCAATTTCATTGGTAATTAAAACGATTACTCTTCTTATAGACAGTAAATATTCAGCCAAATGGAAAGATTATACTCTTTGTTTATCCCAAAACCTTAAAAATACTAATGAAATTCATATGTCAAACTTAACAATACATTTATTTGGAGATTAAAAGAATTTTTTTCGTATGACCACACCCAAATATTTAGATCTAACTACATAACTCTAATTTAAAAATCCTTTAAAAACTTTATCCCTAGACATAAATCATTTGAAAACTGGATATTTCTTATTTTCCCTATAGCCTATACACAAAGTATCATCTTCACTATAGATTATCATAAAATGTCTTTATTTAAACAAAAACATTTATTAGTTTGGTATCAAATGATGAACAATCACGAGTTAAAACCACTTAACATTCTTATAGAAGAGAACAATTTTGATCCATTTTTATGGCTAGATTTGCAAGAAGCTAGGAAATACATTTAAGATGAGCTCAATCTAATCCCTTATACAACTAAAACATTATTCCCTAGGCTAATACTGTATTTAATGGTTTTCACTCAGCAGAATGACCCCCAAAAATACACACATATACAAATCAATAAAATCAGATTTAGATATACATTCAGAGAATTATTGGAAATCTTTCATCACCATTAATAATTCTTATCCTTCAGATAAAGATAAATTACATATACTTCAATCAGCTAGTAAAACTACATCCTCACATAAATGGAGAATTTTCACTTGGGGATTTTTAAACAGATCATTCCTTACACCGTTTACAATCAGCAAGATAATTAAAGAAAATGTTTTATGCTGGAGGTGTAAAAAGATACTAATGCAGACTGGGCAAATATAGTTTATGATCGTCTCCTTTTAAAGAAATTTTGGGATGATATCAACAACTTCCTACAAGCTAACCTTACAGATAATTTTCAATCAATAAATCATTAGTTTTAACACTCCAATCCCAAACTGTATAAAATCAAACAAGTATCCAATCTTGTGGTCTGTTCTATCCATTGCCAGGAAAGAAATCACTAAAAATTGGAAATCTTCACAAATTCCTTCTTTTCAAAATTTTAAAGATCTTCTCAAGGACGTCTCTAAACTTGAAATGTTGAAAACTGGAGCTCGATCATCAAGGAACACAACAACATACAATTATTGGAAAAGTATAAATGACCTACTGGTAAACCAATAAATTGAAACTAACATCAACTTTTATTTGTAAGATAATAGCGAACTTCATCCTTAGGTAGTGAACATTATTCTAAATAGTTATGTTTATTCTTGTCTATTACATCATTACTTTCTGTTTTTATCTAATGTACCATAAATATCTTTTCATTTATTTTATAACAGTTGTATGTTTCAGTCTTGATTTTAATAAAAATGTTATCAATAAAAAATATATAAAAGCATAGCAAATATCTTGAAGCACTATATCTTATATATGTTAAACCTAAATAATCCAATAAATTATTATTTAATAAATCACTTGTCTACCGATGCTCAAACAAAACCTACTACCTACAAAGAAATTTTAAGAGTAGGGCTATTGAAATACCATCATTAAGATCTGGCCACCAATAAGCATTCAATAACAGTTGCCAATATAACTCCTGTTTTTCCAGAATGATCAGCCATGGTCAACACCCAGTGGGTTTTTCTTTATCTTTTCCAATACAATAAATTTAAAATAATGTCCCACATGTTCTTTAACATGTCTAAAAAGTGCATTGGTCATTTTTTCTTTTCTAATTTCATACACATGTTCATATATCTGGTCTTGGAGGCGACACTCCATTTTTCCTACATAGAAACTATGACAAACTTGACATGTTGCACCATATACTATACCCACAGTATCACAAGTATATCTACCCTTAACAATATATTAATACCATTAATGGATGTTTTTGCACAAACTAATATATGTTTACATAACTTACAACTACCACATTTGTTCATGGCCAGGTGTTTACAATCTACTGCATCCATACATTCAAACCAATTATTTAAGTTAAAACATTTTTATATACAATAACAGGTGCTTCCCCCAATTTTTTGAACACATCCATATCTTCGCACAGTAGCCTCCAATTTTTATTCAAAATCCACTTTCTAAATTAAAGTTGGTGAAAAAAGCATTAGAGTAAGAACTTCAGTAGACAACCCTATCACTACTCATGATCTCAGTCCCATCCTTGTTATGTCATTTAAAATAGGAGGAAAATGTCCATTCTTCCTTTTCACTGAAACCTTGATAAGATCCCCTTGACTAATTGCCTCATGTATCCCCTTTTGCACAACATATCCACAAGTGTATTACACTTGTTTAAAAACTGATGGTCAAGAGTGATCATGCGTGCAGCCCTAACTAGCTGCCCTTTAACCACTGCCTTCTTTTGTAAATATGGATGGGCACTAGTAAAATGCAACAGCGTGTTTGAATAAGTTGGTTTTCTATAGATGCAAGAAGTATATCTTCCCAATGAATATCTTTTTTAAGTAATACATCTAGGTAGTCCATCTTTACTTCGTTAATATTGTGTGTAAAGACCAGAAATTCAGAACTAGCATTTATATGATCCAAAAATTGTAAAAGCCTCTCCCCGCTATCCTTCCAAATGATAAAAATATCATCCAGATAGCACAGGTTGAGCCTAAAAGAATCATTAAATTGACTATTAAGGACATATAAGTATTCCCACTGAAGCATGTCAATGTGAGCAAACAGGGACCTAACTGGTGACCCCATTGCCACACCTTCCTACCTCCTATCCTCAAAGAATAGAAAATTATTTTTTAAAATAATTTCAAGTAACTCCTTATACACATTGTGTGTCCTGTGTAATCTCCCTTCTTTCCAAATACTCAATAAACCAAGTTACCCTATAGTAAGAGGGATGACTGTGTACAAGTCTTTCACATCTATAATAACTAACATAGCAGTTTCAGAAAAGTCAAGATCATTCACTTTTTGTAAAAAGTGCCAAGAATCCTTACATAAATGGTTTTCATTCTTGAGCTTAAGTCTAAAATCCAGAAACTGGGCAAATGCACAGGTGATTGAACTTCTCCCACCCACTACATGTCTCATAGGAGGGTTTTCCAGACACTTATGGATTTTGGGGAACTCAAACATTGTGGGAACCATCGGGAAATTAACATTCAAATAATTATATTCATTCAAAGTAATTCTACCTTCTAAAAACATATCCTTTAGTTTGCCCCTGACTTTATTATATGCCGTATTTAACTAATTTGTACTTGACGGCATATATGCTCTCCCATCCAAGATCTAAAAAATACAGGCATTATAATCCTCAATATGCATAATCATTAACCCTTCCCCTTTATTAGGTTTCATGACCCTAAGCTTTTGATTTTTAATAAATACTACTTTCTCTAAATTGTCATTCATATTCTGCATTTTAAGCTCATTATTTCTGCCCAAACATATTTGAAAATGCAGTTCAGAAATTTTATCCATAGGTCAATAGTAAAGGGTGTAAGGGTGGGTTATACATACTAGATATTCTTAAAGAACTGTCAACATTAGGTATGTCATTGAACAAAATCTGAAAAGAATAGATCATCCATCCAAGATTCCATGGATTTTATTAGAAAAATCAAGAGCATTCCCATCACGGAGGACAGCTTACTGCTCACTATAGCCATTGAATCATTGTAAACTGCACTACTACATCAGTACTGCATACATGCAGCTACTCTAGCATCAGTGAAGTACAACAAAGCCATTGCAGCAGAATGTGAGACACTAGGTAAGCTCCTGTACACCTAGTATTGGACTGTAATTATTTCACTTTTAATGGCAAAGGATACAGACAACAGGAATAGCAATGGGGACCAGGGCCATAAGCATAGCTAACATTGCACTTGGAAAGTGGGAGGAGGAATTCATCTTAAACAATTGAAACTACATGCCTCACATAGCAGATTACCTTGGATTTATTGATGACATCTTTACTGTGTGGAAAGGTGACAACATGGAGCTTCAACAGTTTGTTTGTTACAGTAATCAGATGACTACTTTCCTCAGGTACACCTCCTCCTACAGCCCTGACTCCACAGTTTTCTTAGATGTGGAAATCTCAAAAGACAAGGACACAGGGAGAAGGGTGACTGATTTATACAGAAAACCCAAGAGAGTAAACATGCTTCTGCATTACAGAAGTCATCAACTCCAAAATCAAAACAAAGTGGTAAAATCTCAAGGATACAGAATAGCATGCATCACCTCAAAACACCAATCTTTTCTTAAAACTCTAGAAAATGATTTTTTTAGCCAGAGGGTATGACGACAGCTTGCTTTACTCCTTACTTGAACCAATCAGAGAACTGAAAAATGACAATGCCCCATTCCTTAACAACTATCTTGAGAATTCTACATAAATTATTTGGGAATGAAAAAGCAAAAGACTTGTATTTTAGCATATTTGTGGGTCTTTCAGTACATCAAATATATAATCAATGAAAACTGGGCTATAATATCTGAAAGTACGCACCTATGAAGCACTTTAAGTGACAGACCTCAGTTTGTTTATAGAAAGAGTTGATGGCAAAGCAAAACCTACAGACAGAACCACCAAGAACTGAAAAGTAATTCTGGTGGCGATTGTAATTCTACATTTGTTGTCTACAGTGATCAGTTGACAGTTGTGAGGCATTCTATATTGGAAAAACCATGAACAAACCAAAAGAAGAATTTCAGGACACTTGGCTGAAATTCAAGCTAAATGTTATAATAATGCTCTCTCTAAGCATTTGATCACTCATAAGAGACACACTGGCTTCAGGTTCCAGATACTCGAGAAACTAGAGTTCCTGGAAGGTGATGTCAACAACACCCTGGAAAGAGGCAAAATAGTTTGCAACTCAGGCTGAACTCCTTTCATCCTCCAGGACTGAATTACTATTGTTCTTTGAAAAGTGCGCTGGAACTTTGAAAATTACCACATTGCATCTCTTATTAACTGGACTCGCACAACATTATGATTTATATGGACATTTCAAACACAAAGTTTGCACACTGCTTATTGTATATATATTTTTGTTTATTATATATTTATATATATATATACTATATATTTTGTATTTTTTTGATCCAGTTTTGATTTGTAAATGTCACTCTAGAATTTTAAAAGTATTAACTTACACTAGAAATGTTTAGATTTACTTCTAATTTACTTCTGAATCTAATATAGACAACACTGACACCAACAACATATATATTCCTTAGACAGCTACTGTTACTATTTAGCTATAGCTTTTTGACTATAGTGAGATTTTCTATATTATTTTTTTTTATAGTTAGAAAAGTTCAGTATCAGTGTGGTGATAACACTGGTATCAAAAGCAACTCAGTAGTCAAGAATAAATAACAGTATCCAGAACCATTTGAATAAAAACTATTTGTTTTTGACAATAGATGTCATAAACTTATTCTCTGTTATTCTCTGTTATTCCACATGATAGTGGGCTTGATATGTTTCATAAGAGTTTACTGAAAAGTGAGAAGACAAGACCATAGTCAATTTTTTTGGTGGAAATCATGGAAATTGTTCTGAGAAACAATTTTCTTGCTTTTGAGGGGGAGTTATTCCACCAGATATCAGGTGTGGCTATGGCGGAGAAATGCACCCCCATATTTGCCAACCTGGTATTACTGAAATGGGAGAGAAAACACATTCTCGACACCCCCTATATGGAGAAAATCAAAACCTACAACAGATTCTTGGACGACATCCTAATTTGATGGCAAGGGAATGAAAAGGAAGCCATAGAATTTGTTGAGTATTTGAATTCCACAACTTCATTTTTGAAGTTTACTAGTAGATGGGGGTTCTAAAGAAATAGACTTCCTGGATATACATCTTTGGGGCAACGAAGAGGATGACAAGCGTCATAGTACTATTTTTAGGAAATACTTTTTTTCTAATACTCTACTTCATTACAACAGCTGTCATCCCCAGCATAATAAAGGGACAGATGGTGAGGTATTCTCGGCTCATTAGTGATGAGAGAACTTTCGACAATGAACTATACGTTTTGATAGGTTTGTTTTTGACGAGGGAGTACCCACTAAAGATTTTGACTAAACTGAAACATGAAATAAAAGAAAAGAGGCATGCATTATACCCACCAATATTACAAAAGGGTGGGGGTGGGGCCACAAGAAGTTACTCACAAAGGTAGGGGAGGGGATCCCATTGTGCTGCGGTACAACAACTTGACCCCGATTATAGTTAATATCATTTATAAAAGTTGGGACTTGTGTTTCGAACAATCCCAAGGTGAAACTTGGGCACAAGCCCTTGGTGGCTTATAGCAGGGGTAGAAATTTAAAGAATATCTTGGAAAGGCACAGAAATCAAGATAGACTTAAGCAATATAGGACACTAATGTTTAAATGTGGGACTTGTAGGTTTTGCAAGTTCATTAATGATGGCCCATATGTATCAGTAACTAGTTCAAACTTGACTTTAAAATGTCCTGGTAAATGTAACTGCAACTCTACCAACATGGTTTATCTAGCAACCGGTAACTCCTGCCCTAGATTTCATATAGGTAAAACCACACGTAGGCTCAGGGATAGAATAAGTGAGCACCTTAGAGCCATTAAAAACAAAGATGTGCACAATGCCCTCTATCTTTACAGTGTTACATGCATTGAGTTTAAAAAATTCATTTTTTTTGTGATTGATAGAGTAGTGAAGAAAGAAAATGGGGTAGATGAAAAATCGGAGGTTGAGGCAAGAGAGGTAAAATGGCAACTTAGACTAAATGCCACAGTAGCTCCAGGACTTAATGATGCTATTTCACTGATACCAATATTAAAACAAAGGGCTTTGATTGTATAGAAAAAAGAAAATAATTATTACCTAGTTTGCTTATTTGCACGTTAAATATGTACAGGAACAATTTAAAAAAAATGTGTGAATTTCTTGTAAAAATATTTTTGGTTTGTTATACAAATGAACATTTAAATGAACTGAATTGTGTTACATGTCTTTAAATGAGATGAAGTATTTAACTGGATGCATATTTTACACTGGGGTACTATTAAACAAGTTTTTAGTATTCGTTTGCTTCCTGTGGCTGGAATATTTATTTTCAGTATCCAGAACCATGATCGAGTAAAATGAACTCAAATTGTAATAATGTTAAAATACTGATAAAATAATTGATAAAAAACACTTAAAACACAAGTGATACAACACTTTCACCATTAAGGTTTCATCAGGCTGATATCTACGGAAATAAAACATTGGTTTATATACAATTGTTAAAGAACATCACATGATCAAATGCGATTAGTGAACCTGGTTATGCAGGTATCTTAGATGAGGTGTTAAAGTGACCATGTCGTTAAGCCCTTGGGGAATGTGTGATTTAAATCTAAAAATCCAGTTTAATTCTTCTTGTTCACTTTTAAGCTTGATATCACCACCCCTCAATGCTTCTATCATAACTTTATCAGATGTGTCAGAAACTTAAGTTATGTGATGTATCTGTTTCCTTAACGCGTTTGTGATAATGTTCCTTTTCATGTAAGACGTATGCTGACTTACCCTTTCCTTAAGTTTTCTAATAGTCTTCCTTATGTGATATGCAGTACATTTTTAGTGGGTCTATATCAGTTCACTGCAATCGCATTGCAGCAAACACCTATTCATCAACCCTAATTCAGCAAAAATCATTTCAGCGATTCGCTAAATTTATGGAGGGCAAGGAAATACTTGCCCTACAGCACATCTTTGCCCTTTTCTCCACTGTAGTGCGATCTCGAAGTTGGTATATATAGTTAGGGGGTGGGGGCACAGCCCCCCCATATTGGAGGATGTGGTGGGAGAAACCCCCACTTGGGTGGGTTCGATTTGCATAGCTGTCGGTCTGTTGTGCTGTAGGGAAAGTATTTCCTTGTCCTCAGTAAATTCAGCAAATCACCGAAATGATTTTCACTAAATTAGGGTAAATGAATAGGTGCTCGCTGCAATGCGATTGCGGTGAACTAATATAGACCCTTTACAGTAGGTTGCAAGGTAAACTAAGTTGCTTGTATTGCAATTACTACAGGCTCGCAAGTTAAAAATATTCCCAGTTACAGGATGTTTAATGCTTTTATCAATACTGATAGAACTGCAGAGGATGCAGTTATTACATTTACATGTTCCTTGCTTATTAACAGTAAAGTGAAGGTGACTGGTAGGTTGCTCTCTGTAACATAATTTATTCTTTAAATTGGTAGATTTCCTGTAACAATATTGCGGTGTGTCGGTCAAAACATTACATAAATCAAAGAACTCAGTTAGAATGCCCCAATACTTTGCAATTGTATTCTTGATTTTAGGTATATTTTTATTACAGATCAAGGCATATCTATAAGTACTTATATGTTGTCTATTAGGTCACTGGTGATGTCCAGAAGTGAAAAATGTGGGTTTAGAATCAGTTCCACATCTACTTATAACTTCTGTTTTGCCTTTATTTACATCAGTGGTCTTATAACCTCTTTGTATAAATTCTTCAGTTAATGTGTGTTGTAATTATGTCTTCATATTAATGTCATCAGTATTTAATCTAGCAACAGCTGGATACTACTTCAGCAAAGCAACAGGTAATTAAAAGACACAGATGTTTACTTCGATTCTTACAATAATCTTGCCTCACACAATCACTGGACTGCTCTTTTCCACAGTATTACTATGGAATACTGGTGAGTCTCCTGCTCTTTACCCTTCCATGAATCAGATAGTTCATAGGTTGGCAAGGAGCAAAAAGCACTGCAAACTGATCAGTCAGATGCACAGCAGCACTTTCTCTCATATGGTACACCACCTTTAGTGGACTGACAGTGCTATCCATGCCCAAATCTTTGCACATGTCATAAAAGTAGGCACAGATTTCCAAAATAAACACAAATGGCACTGTTTGGTACAGTCAGCACAAAGTATCCCAAAGATGTAGCCACGATCCACACAATTTTTCCTTCTTTAAAAACAGTTTCATTCAAAGGGGATCCAGTGTCTGTCAGCCTGGGACGACATGCTCGACAAGCCGCGTTGCTTCGCAAGAGACAGCTTGCACCTGTCACGCCTAGGCTTTTGAATACTGGCCAAGGCTCTTGCTGCCCCCACAGTGCCTTTTTTAGGCAAGGCTCAAAGGTCAAACCCACCTCCGTAAACAGCACAATTAACAAAAAACTGAGGGTTATGCTACTCAACGCCAGGAGTTTAAATATCAAAATGCACGCGCTCGAAGCACTCCTCAGTATGGAGAATGTCGACATCTGTGCAGCAACTGAAACCTGGTTCAAGGCTCCAGACAGCACACCAGCACTACCGGGCTACAATTCATACTACATGTTTCGGCCACAGGACACGGACCGAAATACAAAAGGAGGGGGTGTATCTATATTCATCAAGGATACCTACACCTCCAGGTTAGTGGTGCACAATGAAAGAAAAGGTGAGACTCCGCTGGATGTTCCACTGCTTTATTAAAATACACAAAATGTTGTAACCAAAACTGGTAAGAAACTCCAACAAAATAAATATCCACTGACAAGCGCTTTTGGGTTAAAACCCTTCATCAGATCACATACTGAAATATCTTCCTGATATTTAAAATACATGTCAACCAATGAGAGTTAGTAAAAAGCCCCTTCAGGTTAGTGGTGCAGCATGATACCTCTGAGATCAACCACGTGCAACTAACATCGGGCAAACCTGCAATGCAAATTGTGGCCTGCTACAGATCACTCTCCATGACCCAGGACCACCACTCCACCTTTCTGGAGACATTGAAAAACATGAAGGTCCTACCGAACACCCTGATATTGATCAATTTCAATTACCCTACCATTCACTGGGAAAACTATACGAGTACAAATTCCCAGGCCCAGTGCTTCCTGGAATTCATCAACTCAAACACCCTGGATCAGCTGGTAAACTTCCCTACCAGAGGTGAAAACATATTGGACCTGGTCATCACCAACATGGGCGACAGATGTTTCACACAGGAGGTCAACCCGTCACTGGTTAGATCAGACCATAAACTAATCACTCTGGATGTCCACACCCCACCACCCCCAACTAAGGAAACCACACTAAAAAAACTTTAGTAAAGCAAACTTCACCTTACTTAAGACAGAGGTGGTAAGTTTCACAGCCCACACGCTAAAGGATAACACCACCCAAGATGCAGAATCCTTTACAATTGCACTCTATGACCACCTACAAGTCTAGCAAAACCAAGACTCACTCCCCTAAGAGAAGGAAACCAGTCTGGTGGACCCCTGTCATAAACAGGCTATACAATAGGAGGAAACTAGTTTAGAAAAAAGCAAATTCCAAGAAGGAAAGACATCCCTGATCGGTATCAGTAAGAAACTAAGGTCCTTCATGAAATCATCGAAGGCTAACTTCGAAAGAAAAATAGCCAAGGATTCAAAAGATAACCACAAAGCCTTCTTTAGCTATGTTAAGAATCTAAGTAGCAACTCGCAGACATGCACTGAACTAGTGCAAAATAGCACAAAATATACTGAACCTACTGATATTGCCAACATCTTGGCAGATGGATTCAGTGCAAACTTCACCCTCCTCTTACCTACAAAAGGGCCCACAACAGTACTGGAAAAGTGTAGTGTCCCAAAAATCACAGACGCACAGGTGAAAACAGCCCTTTCAAAAGCCAAAAACACAGCATCAGTGGGACCAGATGGTGTCCCAGGCTGCATCTTGCACAAACTACAGAACAAACTAACCCCCCACCTAAACACGCTGTTCAACCTCAGCCTCTCCACAGGCTACGTGCCCATAGAATGGCACACAGCAACGGTTATTCCTCTCCACAAAGCAAGGGCCACAACTGACCCTGGTAACTATCGCCCCATAAGCCTGACTAGCCTGATCTGCAAGGCTATGGAGCGCATCATCATGGAACTCATTAACAAAGACACTGGGAACCTTCGAACACTTGACCCAACCCAGTTCGGCTTTGTTAAAGGCAAATCATGCCTACTAAACCTGGCTAACTTCTTCAAGACAGTCACCAAGGCCATAGATGAGGGAAAGGTGGTTCACACAGCCTACCTAAAACTCGCCAAGGCTTTTGACACCATTCCCCACTCGGATACTATAGAAAAACTCACCAGCCTGAACATAAACCCCTTCATCATGAGATGGGTTGCCATCTGGCTTACAGACAGAACTCACACGGTAAGAATAGTGGGCTCCAGGTCTGACTCTAAACCAGTCACAAGTGGTGTCCCGCAAGGCTCGGTCCTGGAACCCCTACTGTTCGGCATATACTTCTCAGAAGTACAGGCAAACACAGGAGGACTATGGCTAACCAAGTTCGCCGATGACTGCAAATTGGGAGCCATAACTGACTCTCCGGCTGACACGGACATCCTCCAAAAGGGCCTTACTGAGTTGGACACCTGGTGTCAAAGTCATAGCCTCAAGCTAAATGCCAAAAAATGCATAGTCATCTCATTTGGGAAAAACAAAACACCCACGAATTACCATATAGGTGGCAGCCCCCTTAATACAGAAGAGGTAATAAGAGATCTGGGGACCCAGATAGATAGTAATCTCTCCTTTGACAATCATATTGTCAAAGTAGTTAGGAAATCCTTCTATGTGGCCTATCTAATTACTAAAAGATTCACATCTAGAAATAAAGAGGTTATAGTACCCCTCTACACGTCATTCATTAGACCCATCATAGAGTACAATGCCCCATTTGGGATGTACCTCAAGACATTTCCAACAGCTGGAAAGACCACAAAAGTACCTCACCAAGAGGATTACTGGCCTCAAACATATGTCCTATGCAGCCCGACTGAAAAAACTCCGGCTGTACTCAGTGGCATATCGCTTACTTAGAGGTGATCTCTGCCTGACTTACAAAGCCATGTCCAACTCAGAATTGATGGACGTGCTCCACCTACAGAAATCCAAGTCACTGCGAGCCACACGCTCTAGTGAGCTAAACCTCGCCACAACAATAAATAGAACATGCTGGAGGGATAGATTCCTGTCACAGAGACTCCCCATGCTTTGGAACAAAATTCCAAATTACATCAGGCAGAGCCCCTCACTAACATTCTTCAAGAGAAACCTTGACGAGTGGATGGATAACAGAAAATACAACCCTGGGATCACTTCATTGGCTCTGCTTGACAGAGGATCAGTTAATTAATCAATGGGGCGGCGAAAGCCGACACACTGACTAGGCTTATAAATGCCCTCGGGCAGAAAGCCTAGTACCTACCTACCTACCTATGAACCTAGGACAAATTATCAGCTTTCAGCAAGGAATATTACATATAGGTTGGGACTGAAATTTGATTAGCAAATGTGAGGATGTATCCGGGAGGCCTAGATGGAAAAATGTAACAAATGATTTTTGAAGAAATTTAAGAAAATATTTTGTATGAAGGATGTGAATTCAGCTGTAGGAGTTCAGAGATCATTTACATATTATTCTCCAAGGTATGGCATCCAAATAATACAACAAAGTCTAGAAGATTTAGGATCTTTGCTTGGAAGTTGCTTCCACAGTTATTTCGTTACCCTAAGCAAACTTCAAATAATTTTTCCTCAGGTAGATTGCAAATGTTGGAGGTGTGGTAGGAAAGAAGGAGGCAATTGGAAACATATTTTTGGGGAGTGTATGAGTTTGGCACACACTAAAAATTCCCAGCAGACTACGCTGTCAAAAATATGAGGTGAGCAAATTGGTGTAACTAAGGAAATTTTTTTTTGAGCTGTGATACAGGATCTGAATTGTTTAGACATGGTAAGGTCTTCCTGAGTTTAATTCTGGTGGCTGTCAAAAAAGTAATTACTAGAAAATTTAAATCAATGTCTAAATCAACTGTACTAGAAGTGGTGAATATAGTAACAGAGATAACTGGAAGTGGGATCTTTAGGAAAGAGTAGGAGCAAATTACATAGAAAAAATGGGAATGGTGAAAACAATACATGCAGAATAATTTGGAGGAGGAAAAAATTTTAAGAGAAAGCATGAATTAATGAGCTATGTAATGTTTAAATGGCAATGAACATATAGAAGACTATATGTGACGAATAATGTTTGCAACTGAAAATATATAAATATGGTTTGTTTTCACTTATATAAACGTATGATTGCCTGTGTGATAAGTGATAATTCAATAATGATTTTTTTTTTAAAAAAAAAAGAAAAATTGGTGTTATTTCCAGATTATATTTTGTTCCTGAAAGAACCAGAAAAGGACACATCACTATTGTGGAACATATTGAGATAGTCCAAGTTTTTTTCAGGATATAAAATTAATGAACATAAAACAAAGGCTATAGCAATAAACTATGTACCCACACATATAATGTTTCAGCAATACCCATACTGATGGGGATATGATAAAATAAAGTATTTAGGAGTATGGATAAAAAAGGATTCAGTTATGGTAGTCAAGGATATGCGTGAAGAGTCTAAACAAAAGATAATACAAACAATGAGAAACTGGAAGCTCTTGCCTATGATATGAATATAAAGATACAAGTAATAAAAATGTTTTTAGTCCCTTGCATTTTATACACAGGTCAGGTATAGTTTTATTAACCAGAGGAGAAGTTATGGATAGCAATTAATACAGAGTTGAAGGATTTTACTTAGGAGGGGAAGAGACCTCAAGAGAGTCAAGTGGGATAAGTTAATTCTCCCAATAGAACAAAGAGTTTTAGGATTAGTTGATTTGGTGGGATATTTTACAGCTACATGGTTAAGGCACTTATACATAACACAAGCAGAAAGCTATAACTCAAAGTGAAAAGGGATGATGATGGAACAGGGGGATAAATTTAAGAAATATAAAAAGAATGGGGTTTTGGATGTAGATCCTTAAGAAGAATAAGAATATCAGTCATACAGAATATAAAAATTCATAAAGTAGTAGAAAGTATACTCAGAACTAAGCCATCACAGAAATGGAGAAAGGAGATTCTGCTGACAGGGATGACTGCAATTACGGGTACAGAGACAGACAAGAAGGGGCTGGAATTTACTGGAGGAACCTGGTAAACGAATCAAGGTAGTGGGCACAAATAATTATAGAGGAAAAGGTAACAGAATGGAAAGAGGGCAAGAAGACATTTGGATTGCAGGCTAATGATTCCCTTCCCTGTCAGGAATTGATATCAGAGTATATACAAAGATAAAGGGAGAGAGGAATCCTCAATGAAACGCTTGCACTGGTTGAGTTTTTAACTGAATTGAGAACAGAAGCTGGTGTTAAAAAGGGAAAATTAGTAGGAATAGAAAATACTGCACAGTAACTATAGGAAACAATCAGAAGAGGGCAGAAAAGATTGAGAAGAGGGATTAGAAATGCAATTCACAAAACAATGATCCTCAGGTAACTGGCAAATGTTGGAGGTGTGATGGTGAAGAAGGAAGTAACCGGGAACATATGTTTTGGAAGTGTAATGAGTTGGCAGACTAAAAATTCCCTGTCAGAAACACTGTGTGAGCAAATGAGTGTAACTAAGGAAATGACTTTTTGAGCTGGGATACAGGAACTGAATTGCCTAGATATAGTAAGGCCTTGTTAAACTTAATTCTGGTAGGTGCCATAAAAGCAATTACTAGAAAATGGAAATCAAAATCTAAACCAACTATACTTGAAGTAGTGAATATTGTAACAGAGATAAGATGATGTGAAGTGAGATCATTGTAACAGTTTAGGAGTATATTACAAAGAAAAAATGGAAACAATACATCCAAAAAATGTTTTGAAGGAGGGATGAGGTTTAAGAGAAGGCAGGAATTGAACAATTTATGTAAAACACTGCTTAGATTATGTGATGTATAGCAATATATGTGGTGTATAATGTTTGTAAATGTGACTTTGCCAATATGGGTTGATTACTTTTATATACATGCAAGTTTGCCTGTGTCACAAGTGATAATTCAATAAAGGTATGTAAAAAAAACTTACTATACAAACTATAAATGAAACCATATGGTATCCCATCTCCCCTGGATATTCATTTTCGTCTTAACTGTTCTATCACTTTTACCAACTTATCTGCAGTGTATGTTGTCAGCATGTTAACCTCCCACACATTTTTTATACTTCTTGCCACACAGAAATTGACTCTTCTCTCATTGTTTTATCATAATTAATCTTTGTATTCCGATTCTCATCTTCTAAATCTTTCATTCTACCAGTTTTTTTTTTTTTTTTTTTTTTACAGAACCATGCCGATGACTCTCTTCCTGCAGCCAGATTGCCCATTCATTCCTTCTTCTGGGCAACAGTCAAGTGGCCAGGGCAAGTGCCATACGGCTTATTCATTCCCTGACTGAAAAACCTAATGAGCTCATTTATTCCTTTTGCAGCCAAGGCCTGGGTGCTAGGGAGTATATGTCAGTCTGATCAGGCAGAGTGTCTTAACTCCCTTCCCTGTTTACAGCTTGTTGCTCCATAATTGCAGCTTTTCAGGAGGCTCATGTGTGCTATCACATACAAGCAGTGTCCCACTGAGCAGCATGTGCACATTAGGCTCATTACTGTGGATACTACACCTGCCTTCCTACACGTGCTGCCAGCACAGTGAGCCATTCTGCCTCCTTACCCCCAGGGTGAGGCAGTGATGGACACTTAATCCTAGACCCTCCATCTGGCCCCTAAATTGTCCATTCTGCTAATAAAACATGGGTCATCCAGGGCACAATCAGTACTGTTCTCTTCCCCAGTAGAAACAACCATATCCTTTAAATACTTAGGTTTATGGCTAGACCAGTCACTTAACTTCCAAAACCACACTGAAAACACAAGGAGAAAGATCAGCTCTCTTTTGTACTTGTCCTGGAAAATCTCTCCCTTTCTCTCCAGATGAGCTAGAGCTGCAATAAGCAAAAGAGTCCTCCTTGCTCAACTTGAATATGCAGCTCCACATCCTCTAAAAACTCATCCACTCTACAGTCCACTGAAAACAAAATCTGTCAATTCATTTCCAACTCCCCCACCATGCACTACAAAGCTAAATGGCTACCAGTCTCCTACAAAGTTGAACTACTCCTAGGGTTGCTTCTTTTCAGTGCCTTCCCACCACTTGTAACAAAATATCAGTAAAACCACCACCTACAACCTCCGTAATCTCTCTCAATTAACTTCCTCACTGCAGACACCCCAAACAAAACTGCACTGTACCAACCATTCCTTCTCCATTCTTGCACCCAAACTCACCCACCCTCACTTAAAACATTTACAGCGCAGTTCAAAAGACACCATCAAAAATCTGACTGCAAGTGCTTTTCCACTCAGCACATCACCTAACTCACCTGCATCCCTTCTACTTCAACCCTGTGTTCTCACCTGCTGTTTCCCTTATATTTACTCTGAAAATTAATTCACATTTGTTTTTCTACTCTGTTAATAATTACATAATTTCAAATGTCAATGTGATTTTCTACTTTCTGTGATTACTCCATGCTTGTGCGTTGGTTTTGTTTTATTTTTTTATGAATTTCTTCACCCGGGCTGTGCCTGCAAATGGTCTACTGTAGTGTACTACACTGCTAAACAAACAAAATAAAGTTGTAAATATGCTGGGTAGATTAGATTCTCTATTTTACCACTCAATGGAGGAGACATGGCTTCTTTTTTTCACCTGTACCCACACAGCTCTGATTTTTTATATGTTTTTATTCAGTCTCTTTTTTTATTCCATAAATCTATCCTTATTCTCTGTATGCTTCACTATTATGTTCTAAATTTATATGGAAGCTGTCCACCAGATTTGTAGATTCTTCTTATTTTGACCTTAATCAATCTTTAACCAATATTTCTACTGAGATTGTAACTTATAAGTCAACCACTGCTCAGACTACTTACTACAGAAGTAACTCATCCCTTTTTGATACTCTCATAACTGACTTAATCACACTTCATTCTTTGATATTATGAACAGCAGCCAGACTGAACCCACTGAGACAAATATTAACCTCAAAGGAATTGTCAGCCTGAAGATCTTAGGGAAAAGAGATGTAAAATTCAATGGTGTCAAGGTTAAACCTGTTGAGGACAAGATTAAAAATAAAGGAACCTGTTGACTCCAAGGGATCTAGAGGTCAGAAAAGGTAAGTTGAAGTCAACAGCATTGAGGTTGATTCCACAAACATCAAAAACGAATTCAGACAGAACATGTAGATACCAAGAAGGAATTTGGGCTTAAATGAAGTCAAAGCAGAAGCCACCAATTTAGAAGTTGTCCCTTGTTGCTCATCTTGTTTCTCATTGAAGACAAACAGGCGTGTTAGTTTGTTTATATGCTTTATTACAAAGACACACATCAAGATGGATAGCAGCAGTACAAAATATAAACAAACTGATTAACCGACAGACTATCTACACAGACATACATGCTTACATCTCAACAGCTTACTACAAAATGGCAGTCAGGCTCGCACGTGCTCAGTATTTATACACTTGTGAAAACCCCGAAAAAGCTTCTTAAAGGTATACATACATATTGATCTACATATTCCCTCTTTAAAAGCCGAAAGAAGAAGAAGAAGAAGAAGAATGAATTGCCTACAATACAAAGACATTTGAAAAAGAAACATGTAATTACACAAACAATAAGAAATAAACACAACATTCATGTCCAAGTTGCCATGTATCTGGAACATGGTCTGGAAATGCGACCTGATCTAGTGATACAGCAGTCAGAACTGGGTTTAGCAACAGGGACAGTCACTGGTGAACAACTTGCTTCAGGAGTTTTGGAATTCTTCTCAGAAACAGGGATGTTTACCGGAACGTACTCTGGAAATGGAACTCTGGATAACTCACTCTGAGATACAGAGTCTTTTTCGCAGGTATGATACTACAGTACAGGCTCAGAAATTGGGATTAAATGTTTCTGATTCTGCCTAAGTTATGCTCCTTGAGTTTCCACAATGTACGATCCTGGCTCTGGATGTATACTTTTCATGACACCAATCCGATCAAAACCTTTGGATGTTTGTAGCTTCACTATCTCCCCTTCTCGTAATGGATTGAGTGGTTTGCTGGACTTGTCATAACAGGACTAATGGGATAAGCACTTCTTTAACAAATGGGCTTTTACTGATTTGTTGTTCTCGACACATGGAACCAATAATGAACTACTAATTGGAGTGTAGTTCTGGTTTGTCTCGACAGAAGTCTATGTGCAGGTGATCCAAGATGTTTATCAAGATGAGCACTTCTGAGATTCAAGAGATTGAAGACAACATCGCTATTGTCTCATTTCAACTTCTCTAGTAATTGTTTTGCACTTTGAACCGCACATTCTGCCAAACCATTTGATTGCAGGTACTCAGGGCTACTTGTGACAAGTCCCACTCATCAGCAAATCTTTGGAACTGCTGGCTTGTAAACTGTCTACCATTGTCAGAAATAACTTTGTGCGGACTACCATGGACTGCAAAATGATGCTTCATCTTAGTAATGACAGTACTGGATGCTAGATTAGGAAGTAGGTCAATCTTGAATCATTTTGAATAAGAGTCTACTAACACCATGCAATGTTGACCATTCCATTCAAAAATGTCTGTAGCTACTGTCGACCAAGGTAGTTCAGGAATCTGGTTTAGATTAAAAGCTTCTTTCTGTTGATGTGGCTTGGTACTATTACACGCAAAACAAGATGAAAGTACTCTCTCAATATCCTGTGACATAGAAGGCCAAAATACTACGTCTCTAGCCCTTCTTTTGGTAGAATCTGCTCCTGGGTGGCCACAATGCAAAATGTAATATACTCTTGTCGTAAAGATTTTGGAATAATCACTTTTAGAACTTTCATGATGATACCATTGTCGAACAAAATCTCATCTCTGTAAGGAAAACAAGGTTGCACTTCTACTGGCAAACAAGATTGCTTTGACAGCAATTCTTAACTGTTAAAGTGGTTGAGCTTCTGAAGAACTGGATCTGTGGCTGTATGACTTCTAAGCTCACCAATATGTGTGGAAGAAAAATTTCTTATTTCCATGCCTTTGAAATCAAGTTTCTCATTCTCATGCTGTTCAGTGGTATTTCTGGTTGATCTGGATAATGTATCAGCAAGATAAAGAAGTTTGCCTTTATTGTAGACAAGACTGAAATTATACCATTGCAATCTGAGCATCATGCGTTGCAACCTGGCAGGAGCTGTATGCATAGGTTTTCTCAAAATAGTGACTAGATGTTGGTGATCTGTTTCAATTTGGATAGGTTTACCATAAATATAATCATGGAACTTCGAACATGCAAACACAATTACCAAGAGTTCTTTCTCTATCTGTGCATACTGCATTACAGTTTAGGTTAGAGTTGTGGATGGATAAGCTACTGGTCTACCCTCTTGAAGAATGACTGCACTAAGACCAAACTTTGAACCATCACAAGAAAGAGTAACTGGTGTTTGAACATAATAGTATTTGAGAGTCGGTGGACTGGCAGTTCTCTGTTTCAGGACATCAAATGCTTTTGGTGATGTGCTAACCATGACCAAGATACATCCCTGCATGGCAGCTCTCTAAGTAGTGCTGAAAGTTGGCTGAAGTTTGGAATGAACTTGCCTAGGTAGTTAACCATGCCAAGAAAACACTATAGGGCTTGAACATTGTTTGGAGTTGGCATCTCGAGAATAGCAGTCTGCTTGGAAGGAGCTGGTCGTAAGCCTGAACTGGCAAATAAATGACCAACATAAGTAACTTCTCGTAGCCTGAATTTGCACTTCTGAGGACTCAGCTTAAGATTCACTTCACAAGCTCTTTCCAGAACTTTATTGAGGTTTCTGTCATGCTTTGCTTCACCATTACCTCCTACTAGAATATCATCTACTATAATAGCACATGGATATCCAGAAAAAAATTGTTCCATTGCACACTGGAACACTTCACTGGCAGAATTTATCCCAAATGGCATTCTCAGAAATCAGTACCTGCCAAAAGCAGTACCGAAAGTAGTTAGTAATGAAGATTTTTGATCAAGCAGGATTTGTCAAAATGAACTTTTTGCATCTAAGACAAAAAACAGTAACATTTTGCATAAGAGCAGTGACCTCTTTGTACGCATTGGATGATGAGGTCTTTTCAGTGCTTTGTTCAAATCTCTTGGATCAGTGCATATTCTGATATCATCTGAGCTTTTCTTATGAGCTACCACCATGGGAGATACCCATTCAGTAGGTTCTGCTACTGGACAAATTACACATTGCTGCACCATTTTATCTAGCTCAGCTTTGACTCCGTTCTGCATACGTACTGGAACTTTCTGGGCTGGTCTGACAACTGGACTGACTTCAGGGTTTAACTTCATGGAGTACACACCTGGTAGCTTGCCTAGTTTGTCTTCAAAAAGATCAGCATAGGTAGAAAAGTAGAAAAAACAGATTTGGCAAAATTAGAACAGTAGTCTTTCAAGCTAATGGGCGGCCACGTTGGTGCAGTGGTTAGCATTGCCACCTCACAGCAAGAGGTTCTCCGGTTCGATCCTTGGCTGGGGTGCTTTCGGTGCAGAGTATGCATATCCTCCCTGTGGTCGCGTGGGTTTCCTCCGGGTGCTCCGGTTTCCTCCCATATCCCAAAGACATGCTGCAGGTGGATTGGACACTCTAAATTGGCCCTAGGTGTGAGTGTGTGCATGTGTGTGCCTTCTGTGGAAGGTTGGGCGCCAGGCTGGCAACTCGACACCGTAAAACTCTACTGCCAATCATGAGCAGACAAAGTGATCTGCTGTGGCGACCCCTAACCGGGAAGAAGAAGAAAGAAGAAGTCGTCTTTCAAGCTAATATGATGGACTTCCTTATTAAATGAAAGTAGTCCCATTTTCAAACTGTCTCGGAGGCCTAATAATGACTGTACTTGCCTTTTGACTACGTAAAATTGCAAGTCATAGCTGTTCCCAGCAGAGTAACATGAAAGCACTACTGAACATTCAGTCTGAATTTCTTCACCACTATAAGCAACAAGCTTCGTGCACTTTGCCAAATCAAGCTTCTCACCAGCAGATACTCTAGCAAATGTTTCTGCTGACATAACATTGCACTTTGAACCTGTGTCAACTTTGATTTCTATGGATCTTCTATTTAATACTTCATTCTTTGCCCATAAATCTACTGCATTGACTGTTTCTTTAAGCACAGACATATGACCAACATAAAAAGTAGGGTCACAGCTTTCTAATTGATCAACTTGTCTCTTTGAATGTTCTCTTTTGATAAAAGAATGTCCCTTATTTGATTTACAAAACCTTTTGAAATGATTCCACTTTCTGCACTTGTGGCATTGATGATCAAAGCTAAGCACTTTTCTCTTTTGGGCTCATGATTTGCACCACAATTATGATAGTTGACTATGAAACTAGGTGAGAGTACATTCTTTGAGTTTGCTGACTCACTCTTGTGCTTCACTGAGACTGTGCACACTCTGGAATTTGCTAGAAAAGTACAGGGTTTCCCAGTGACTGTTACAGGGCTTACAGTTGCTGCTATGTGGTTGGGCCCGTTTGTTTTAACCATGTGCTGCGTACTATCAACATGAGAACTAGAAGATACTGGAAACATGCATTTCTCATTTGTAAGCATATTTGTGTGCTTTTCTGTGAGGTCATGTATCTAACAAATCTCAATGGCCTTATTCAAAGTGAAATCACTGTCATAAAGCAAAATCTTTCTCGCAGCATCATCTTTAATACCACACACAAGTATGTCTTTTATCAACTCATCCCTTAAATCACCAAATCTGCATGTTTTAGCTTTATTTCTCAAATCATTTATATATGCTGCAAAAGTTTCCCCAGGCTTTTGATCTCTTGTGCAAAATAAGTGCCTTTCCATTGTAATATTTGTTTGGGGGTTACACATTTCTCTAAATTTATTTTTTAAGCACTCTGAGTCTTCCCTTGACTCAGCCGGTACAACTATATGACGGTTTTCCCCCCTCCCCTGTAAACACAGCAGGTGCATACACAAATGAACACTCTCTTTCTATGGCTTCTGAACCAGCTAAATTAAGCAGAATAAATGCCTTTGTATGGTCATCCTTAACAGAAAATGCAGCTTGTATGAAAATACCACACTCTCGCTCAAACACTCTCCAATTCTCTGCAATATTATAGTCAACGACAAGTGAAGATCATCTTCGAAATCAGTCTGCCATGCCAACAAAGTATGCCCAAACACACTGAAAAAATTGCCCTTGTAATTTTGTACGAACATGCACACACAATCAGTACTTGTAACAACATTCAAATGCACAACACTTCGAAATACTGCACTTTGTGAAATATGCTTTGAAATGGCCGTATTTTGTGAAATAACTGTACTGTAATACTGCACAAACATGAGAACTCAATATATACTTTGGATATCTTGAACAGCTTTAAGAAATGCGAAGAAGTATGTAATACTTGAAAAAAAATGTGGTTGTTTTCCTTATTTTATTCATTTTATGTGATTCAGACTTTATTTCAAATATTTTCCATAGTTATTCGAATATTTTTAGCAGTATGTCACAGTTTTGGACATTTCGTTTAACTAGAAATTTGTTTAGAGCATTCTGAGTGCTTTGTTTTATATTTTGTGAACAAAAAATCATTTAAGTAAACTTTGATACCTGAAATACGTTTCTGACCAGTTTTTACAAATTAAATGTGCAGTAGGGATGATCCTTTCCTCTATATTCCTCCACCTTTAACTGAGTGCCTTCTCGGGTCTGGAATCTGAATTTCTGGATCCCGCTTCTGACATCATGTCTTTTGTCTTGTTTCTCATTGAAAACAAACAGGCGGGATAGTTCATTTATATGCTTTATTACAAAGAAACACATCAGGATGGATAGCAGCAGTACAAAATATAAACAAACTGATTAACTGACAGACTACACAGACACACATGCTTACATCTCAACAGCTTACTACAAAATGGCAGTCAGGCTCGCACCTGCTCAGTATTTATTGTGAAGCCCCTAGAAAGCTTCTTAAAGGTATACATACATATCGATCTACATCCCTGATGAAGCAAATGTCAACCCCGAAGTAACCTGTTAACTCCTAAGGGGAAGTATTTCAAGGAAGATTCCCAAAGATGTAAACAAAGGGGAGCATCTAGTGACTGGGGTCATAATACAAGAAGGCATTAACCCTGAAGTAGAGGTCTAGTCTGAAACTCAGAGAATATCAGAGGAAAGAAGCAAAACCAGGTATGAAGGGTCCCAGCTGTAACCACAGCCAAAATAGGGCTGATGACAGCATAAAGAGCAAACAGTTGAAAAAGAAATACCACAGAAAAAGCATACAGACTCAGTGCTGGCCCTTAATGTTCACAAATGCATAAAAAAGAAAAGATAAGCTGGTTAGTCAGAGTGACTGAGCTAACTGTGAGTGTGGTAGTTATCTGTATATAGGCAGCCAAGCAATAGCAACATGGCATAGATCAAAATTCTATGTTTCAGAAACAGCAGATTACTGTCTAAGAAAGCCAAATTAGTACAGAACTATCAACCAACACAGATTCATTACACTAAAGGGAAAATCCTTCAGAAAAAAATAGGGCAGCATTACGCAGCTATATGTCTTAGCATAGAAATAAAATATTGTTAAGCCGAAATTATCAGAAGCAAGCAATGGTTACAGCTCTTCAAAGAGGAATGAACATATATACCACAGAAAAATGAACCAACACAGATGCACTCTAGATATTAGAGGCTGCATCACAAAAAAGGGGCATACAACAGTAGCACTGACACTAAACACAACAGTTTGCATGAGAAATGAATATTGAAAAAGTAGCATTAACTCTGACTTGTAAGAGGGGTTAGCGAAGACATCAGACTACAAAATGGAACTGACTAATTAGCTACAGCTGTCCAAAAATAAAAAGTTACATAATGAGGCATACTGTGACTGTGAAATATCAGGTTTTATCTAACAATCAAAAATGTTTAGGTCTGCAGAGAAAGAGAGAGCATTATTTATCAATGCTTTAAAATACTGTAAACATTTTTACTAACAGCATACTAAAATATACAGTAGCTAAGCAAAGTCTGACTGAAGAAAAAAATAACTGAGCAGTGAATTTTCTTACCACTGTAACTTTAATTACAAACTTAAATCTTTAGCATGAAGGGGCTAGGGACAAGAAATTTGACTGAAAAAGCAACAAAGACACCATAAGATACACAGGAGAAGATGATGCCTAAACACCTGTGTCTTAAAAATGAAAAAAAATTACCTTGAATGTAGATTATAAAGATATATTTGGATATAGAAAATACAGGAAGATACCAGTTAGAACTTAAGAAAAATAGTGCGTGGCCATTTTTCAGAGCTGCTGACTTCTGTACAGCTGAAGAGATCTCGATATAAGTCTTCATGTCATATGCATCGCAAGTAAATGGGGAGGGTCCATGGTAGAGTGAGAAAATTTTATGAGCCAGGCTAACTGGCAGCCATCTGTCAGAATCACTGTTTGCTTTTCTTAAATATAAAAAATTTCAGCCACATTGAATCGATGACTGGCATTAGAAAAGTCAATGAAGTTGAAGGGGTCAGAAAAGACTTTATGTGATGTAATGGTATTCACAGATAATGGAATATTAGAACTCTCTATGTTGTGTATCAGTTAAGCCTGTAATTATTATTATTTTTTTTCTTTGCTTTGGGATTTTGCTTTATCAGATTTTTCCAGCAACACCTGCTTTATGGCAGTGATTGTATGTCCATGCAGTGGCACATTCTAAGTGTGAGCCTTTCGGGTTTTGCTTATACAGATTGATAAGTGTAAGAAACTAAATTATACGAGTCCTAAAAACCTTATTTGTGCAATTTTTTCTACTCTAGGTGCTTTTTCCACCTCTGCCTTATGACCAGCAAGCCTTGCCCCTATCAGGCTTGAGCCCAATTGCTCCCTCAGTGAAGAGTCCCCAGATACCCAAGGTGAGAACCATTTGAAGGGGGTCATCACTCAGATAGACATTGGGGTGCTTGTGGACTTGCTCACATCCTGACAATGAGAACATTTCTGTAAGTCTGTACCCCACCTCTGGGCAGGGAGTCAGTCTTCCTGCATCAGCTGCAGGGACTCACAAAGCTCTTCCCCTGTAAGTCCACATTCATGTATCATGCTAATGAGGCTTCAGTGATCAATCAGCCTGCCCTAAAGAGAACTATAGCAATGCTGCTGCTCCTCTAAGGGACTGTGGCAATATGCATTCTGCTGCACCCAGTTTGCACCCCAAATGGGTATTCCCATCCTCCCCTGCCAGTGCAGTCAAGTGTCTCAGCTGCTAATTAAGCTTACGTCACACCTGGGCTGTGGTCAAAGCTTTTTTTCTATAGGCCAATGGTGCTGTATTTGTGCATATTTAATACTGGCAGCAGGAGACAGCTTCCAACTAAAATCTCACCTGTATTTAACAAAAACAAACTCTGAAAGCTGGAAAAGAAAGGTACTGATTTAAACTCTGGTCACAGATTTGGAAAAATGTATTTATTTATCATTTATTGCATTTGTTTACTGGGAAAGTCCACTGGGCCTATAAGAACCCATTTTCAGTGGAGGTCCGGGGAGAAAAGCTCTGACAAGAACTTAGATATGGATAAAATTAAACATTAATTGGTACAGAAGTAGAAAAAGTGAATAACAGCAAAACATCACCAATTCACGAACCATAAAAACTTACAAAAGCCAAAAATGTGAACTCAGACCCACAAAGTACTGCTGACACTGGTACTAAGGTTAAGTGCTTTCTTTCGTTTAATATGAACAAACTTCTTCAGAACAAAGAGACATTTTCAATTACCCATTTAAATACAAATGAATAAATTATTCATCAAATCACATCCAGTACCCTAAATTAGAACTAATTTCCAAATAAATGATGTCAAACAAAAATCATATGTATATATATTTAAAAAAATTCATATTTATACCTATATAAACATATTATAAATGTACACATACAATGATTTTTTTTTACTTAAATGTGTCATTTCTCTTAAAAGTTAATGCTAATAATACAATCGATCATTTAAAAGGCACTTAACATTTAAAGTGCCATTCAACCCAGGAATTTGATCAGCTTTTAAAAATACTTGCCATTTTAACCCTTTAATCTCAAGAGCATTATTATATTTAGTTACATAAGGTGACAAGTCAATGAAATCCAAGTCAAAAAATGCTAATTTCTTAAAATTAAGACATTCCATAGCATGTTTGGCTAGAGCATTGTTAACATCCTTATTTCTAATGGCCAAACGATGTTCATAAATTCTTTTATAAAGTGCTCTGTTTTTCCTACATAAAGACTGAGACAGGTGGAACATGTAGCAAGATAAACTACTCCACAGCTTTTACAGTTAAAATCTAGCTTTACTATTCACCAATTTTTGAATGAGAGGAAAAAATAAATTTTTTGAAGAATCTATGAACCTGCATTGTTTGCAGTCGCAACACGGATAAGTACCCACACGCCCTCTGACACTTATGTTCACCAATTTTGTAAAATGGATTTAACACTGACTACTTTCTTATAAATAAAATTGGAGTGGTCACCTATAACCCTGACTAAATCACGGTTACCTAGAATTACTTTCCAATTATTGGAAATAACTTGTTTAACCCTATGGGAATCTAAGCTGATGGGAACAGGGATGGCACAGTCCATCTTTTTATCCATAGTAGCATTGGTTTTAGGAGTAAACCCACTGATTAAGATAGGTGGGAACTTGTCCATTCTGACCAACAGAATTTCTTCCACGATACTCTTCATGTGGGTACTCCCTCTGAACAAACATTAAAATTAGTTTGTTTCACATATAAATTTGTCATGTTCAGAAATGATCCTACTGAGATGTATAATTTGCCCTCGGACTAAATTCAACTTCATAAACATCGGATGTCTGCTTTCAAAATGAAGAATGTTATTGGTGTAAGTTTCCCTTCCTATACACCATGCTGGTAAATTTCCTCACTTTGACATCTATAGTGATGTCTAAATCCAGGAAGAGCACATTCGTGCCTACTTCACTCACCACAAATTTAAGTCCGAGCATGTGTTCATTGATGTCTTCCAAAAATAAATCGAATTCTTCAGTGCATACAGATAAATTTGTAGGGTCCTTTAATAATTTATTTAGGAAAAAATAGAACTTAAATGGCAAATTATTTTAAGAGCTGATGTAATACCAGGTATTAATGACAAGATTTCTGTCAAAAGCTATTTAAATTATGTTAACATTTGACTAACAATTAATATTGCTTAGTATTAAGCTTTTTATGATATATGTATGGCTTCATAACAAATGATTTTTTTGTATATTTTTTAGGGACTGTCTTAATGTTCATTATTATTGGAAAGTGTGACAAAGTGATGTTATGAACAGTTACAATGTTAAATATGTATGTCCTTTTAAGGATTAGTGATTTAGGAAATGATGTCAGGAGTGTAATAGTATAAAAGGAAATGATGTGTATTATTTTATTGTTCTGAAGAAGTTCTGTAATAAACGGGACGAAAGCGCTAAACTTATTCTGGCTCCAATGTGTGTTCTTTGTTTTTCATGTCAAAGTGAGAGTTTTGAGAGGTTTTTTTTTATGTTAGTTTATGTGAAGATCAAAGTTAAGGTTTTCATCTATAATAATGCCTAGTAGTTTAGTGTGTGGGACAGCTTCTATAGTGGTACTGTCTTGGTCTTGTTTAGTGAAGAGTTTTTTTTTTTTTTTTTTATCTAGGGGAGTGGTTTTCTTAGGCGCAAGAAGTACTAGTTTCGTTTTTTTTAATTTAGGGCAAGATGATTGTTAAGCATCCAAGATTCAGTAGATGTGAGGGCATTCTGGGTGATTTGTTCAGAGCTGAAATTTGCAGTACATATTATTGCAGTGTTGTCAGCATACTGGATTACTGAGCATTATGGGAGGAAAGCATGCCTTTACAGCTGGGCTGTAGCTCACTAGAAGAGTGAAATATATTGTAACAGAGATTAAAGTAGAACATCTGAACACAAATGAGGATATTAACACTTTGAACAAGACTTGATATTATTCTCTTGAAAGCGGAAAAGGTTCAGATATTTGAAGAATACTTGAATTTCTAAAAATAGTGCAATTTCTATGGCAGAATATACAAAGGAATTTGAGCAGAGACATTCAGATGCATAAATAAAATATAGTACTCCACAAACAGTTTGAATTCAAGCTGTTAGAAAAAAAATAGACTACCATTAAGAGTATCCATCTACTTAATTTGTGTTTGTCTCAGAGAAGTTGTCCCTAAAGTACATTTTGGGAGAAAAGACATTATATGCCACAAAACTAGCAATAACATACATCAAGATGCTGCATAGTCCATACAGCAAAAATAAAGCAGCAACCTGGAAGACAAAAGAGCTCTGTCAGACTTCCGTTACCAGGCATGAAGCTGTTGAACAAGTATGGCAGGAGATCCAAATGTGCTTTGTGTTAAACAACCTATCATAATGGCAAAGAGCATTCAAACAGAGCTGAGCAAGTTTAGAGAGCAGGGGAGTGCATAACATCCAAAGATATGGAAAACTGCAATATAAATTTGATTGTTAAAGAGATGGCTTCAGACACAGAAATTTTTGTAGTAAAATATTTTGGAGCAGCAGCTGGAAAGGCCACAGAAGTACCTCACAAAGTGGATTACTGGCCTCAAACAGATGCCCTACACTGACAGTCTCAAAAAACTCCAGCTTTACTCTGTAGCATATCGCCTACTCCGAAGTGATCTCTGCCTAACATATAAAGCTATGTCAAACCCAGAGCTGTTGGACATGCTACACCTAAAGAAATCCCAATCCCTCTGAGCTACACAATCTAGGGACCTAAACATTGTCACCACAACAAACAGGACATGCTGGAGGGATAGATCCCTGTCCCAGAGACTTCCCATACTCTGGAACATGCTACTCATTTATGTCAAGCAAAGTTCTTCATTAGCACTCTTCAAGAAAAATCTTGATGAGTGGATGGGAAATATGAAATACACCCCGGGGATCACTTCTGTGTCTCTGCTCGACAGTGGCACAGGAAAATAACTTTCTTGGGTGGTGTAAGCCAGGGAACCTTGTTGGTTAGGCTTACGTAGGCCCTCAGGCTGATAGCCTAGTACCTACCTATGATACTGCATGGACATTCTACAGAGAAATAACTGGCAGACTGAGATGGCTAAAATGAAAAGGGATGCACGTAGTAGTAGAGTTTCAAATCTGAAGGTAGAAAAGTAGTGCATTCCACCAAGAGACAGAAAATATCAGAAAATGTTTAACTAGTAAAGTGCCACATTGAAAAAGAAGTTGTTCCAAATAAGATACCTTTTGGTGCTCATTAAAACAGCCTTAAAAAGGGCAGGAACAATGTTAGCTCTGGGGCATAGAGGGATAAAGCCCAGACTATAATGCAGGTGAACAGAGTTTATCTAGCAGCTCAGATGCCTGTAATGGCAGGGGAGGCGAGGGGAGTACAGCCACTGCCAACTTACCCATCCTTGGGGAGGGAAGGAGACACTCTTGCTTGCCAACTGGGTGACACCTAATGGGAGCATTAAGTATTGTACCAATGAAGCACAAGTCTGTGAGCATACACTAATCATGCACACATTGAATTGGAGCTTATTATTGTAGATTTTAATCAATTTTCCTTTTGACAGCTGCACATAGCTGCCTACGCATGTGATGGCATCACAGCAGAATAGAAAGCCAGACTGAGCAGGACTAAATTTGCAAAGACCATAAACATGCCGCACTATCAGACACTGCATAAACTAAATGCAACATTACTATATTACTGGCATTGATTTATTTATTATTTACATTTGATTATTAGGAACATCTGACTGGGTAGGTGCACATTATCAGTGGCGGAAGCTGTAAAGCATTACAAAAACATTTTAAGAAAAATAATTTTACCATATTCAAAAACAATACAAAAACATCTACAGTTTAAATAATTACACCAAATCAGACATAATATGACAACATTGGTTAAAATAACAACTCATATGATAATGATTTAATATTTAGAAAAAAATAGCCAGTTTAGAGAAATTAAAGGTAACTTAGCAAAATACAAACAGGTACTGCAATATGATACGAGAGGAATAAAACAGGATTATGGCATATTTAGCTAGACAGTCAAAGGAGAAAAATTAATTGAAGTAAGGAAATGAGTGAAGATGGGGGAATAAGGAAGTGTAAGATATGAATAGGCACTTGTTTATATTTAGGGATACAGTTTAGCCTGGGGTTGAGTAAGTATGGAGCCAGATTTTGGCTAGGAAGCTTTTCAGAATGGTTTTAAAGGACTGGAGGGAGGGTACTGACATGACAGGAGTTCTAGGCCTTAGCAACATGGTATGAGTAATGACCATGCCCAGCAGATTTGATAGGTTTGTGGACACAGAGAAGTTTCTGGTCCCTGGATGTAACAGTCTAATAGGAACATAGTTGTGCAGAATGGTATTCAGTGGTGGATAAGCAGATGGATGCTGGTTAATTTTATAGGTGGTAAGAAGCTGTGTACATGTTAGTTGATGGAGTAGTTCTAACCGGTTTAGGTTTTTTGTGCTATACAGTGGTGGATTCTGAAAGGGATATTTGCTGCAAATTTAACCACTTTATTATAGCACTGTTCATGTTTTGCTTTCAGTGATGCCTGGAGGTTAGTAAGGATGGGACATCATAAAGTAGTGAGAGGAGGACATAAGTAGTATCAATTATAGTTTTAGCTGTATTGGTGATGAAGTTTCTGGCTCTGTGAAGCAGCCCTAGTTTTGGTGGGTCTTTTATGCAGTTCTGTATATGTAGATCAAATGTAAAACCATCAATCACTATCCCTCCTAATAACTTTCTATGATAAGTGAGTTCAGTGGCTGTATTATTAAGAGAGGATTTTAAATTTAGATTTTTTTTTTCATGAGAGAGGGATTTGGGGAAAAAGCAGTTTTTTTTGGAGGGGGGTTGAACATAGGTTTTGAGTTACAAAGTGGTGTTTAAGGGGATGTTAAAATTTCCCGAGTAGTTTTTTTCTTTTTGGAAATGTGCCAGGTTATCTCATGCCTATGAGAGTGGAGTCATCCGCGTATTGTATTAGGGATGCCTGTTGTGTGGAGGGTGTTAGTGAGAATGTTAAAAAGGAGGGGACCAAGGATGATGTGGTACACCAGTGGTGACTGGAAAGTAATGAGAGACAATGGAATGCCATTTTACTGACTGACACCTATTGGACAAGTAGCGTTTGAACCACAGAAGGGTGGACTGGGATAGACCTAGTGAGGACATTTGAAGCAGATGTTTGCTGTGACAAACTGTGTTGAAGGCTTTAGAGAAGTCTAGAAATAAGGACAAGACTAGTTTGCCATTACCTCCAACTTTATTGACTATATCTACAAATGTTAGAAGTGGTGTTAGTATTATGGGAGGGATGGAAGCTGTATTGTGTGGGGACAGGAGTTCATCCTATAGGAGATTGTTTTTGAACACATTTTTCAAGCACTTTGGAGAGGGGATACGACTGCTATACTTCTAAAGTTAGTGATGTCTGTTGATTTTCTTACTTCTAAAGTTAGTGATGTCTGTTGATTTTCTTACTTCTAAAGTTAGTGATGTCTGTTGATTTTCTTACTTCTAAAGTTAGTGATGTCTGTTGATTTTCTTACTTCTAAAGTGAGTGATGTCTGTTGATTTTCTTACTTCTAAAGTGAGTGATGTCTGTTGATTTTCTTCCTTCTAAAGTGAGTGATGTCTGTTGATTGTCTTCCTTCTAAAGTGAGTGATGTCTGTTGATTGTCTTCCTTCTAAAGTGAGTGATGTCTGTTGATTGTCTTCCTTCTAAAGTGAGTGATGTCTGTTGATTTTCTTACTTCTAAAGTGAGTGATGTCTGTTGATTTTCTTACTTCTAAAGTGAGTGATGTCTGTTGATTTTCTTACTTCTAAAGTGAGTGATGTCTGTTGATTTTCTTACTTCTAAAGTGAGTGATGTCTGTGGATTTTCTTACTTCTAAAGTGAGTGATGTCTGTGGATTTTCTTACTTCTAAAGTGAGTGATGTCTGTTGATTTTCTTACTTCTAAAGTGAGTGATGTCTGTTGATTTTCTTACTTCTAAAGTTAGTGATGTCTGTTGATTTTCTTACTTCTGAAGTTAGTGATGTCTGTTGATTTTCTTCCTTTGTGCAGAGGGGATAATGTGTACTTTTCTTTTCCAGAGAGAGAGAACATGGGATTGCTGGATTGACTTTTTTATAAGGATTCGGGCAGGACCAGCAAAGTATTGGCTGCTATTTTATGGTACTCACTTAGAAGTTCATCATCTGAAGTAGAGCATGGTTTGAGTTTAAGAGTAGTTTTATATAGGATGTGGGCACAGGTTTGAAGGTGAAAGTGGATGTGGTGATAAGTGACTGTTAGGCAAGGTTGGGGAATCCTTAGTTAGGGATGCTATGTTACTGCTGAAATAAGAGTTGAATTAAAGTTTGAGTGGCAAGTTATTGGGAAAGATGTTTAGGGTTGAATTTTTGGCCAGGATGTAAGATTTCTTTAATGGCTAACCAGAATTTTTTAGGGTTGTGTTTACTATTGTTCTGAACATTTTTACAGTATAGTTTTGTCTTTGTTTATTTGTTTTTAGTACGCTTATGGAGCATTCTGAAGTTTGAGATATTTTGGTGTTTTACATTTCTGACATTCTTTCAACACTTTTTCTCTATCCTGCATTAGCATTCTACTCTTTTTGGATAACCAAACAGCTTTATTTGTTTTTAGTCTCTTGCTTCTAGGGGATACAAGGCTTTTAGGATATTTAGGAAAGTTGTACTGGATTCATTTATAGAATCATCTCAGGGGAGAATTTTTAAGATGATCCATTTAATAGACGATAGGGTAGTAATGAATATTTATGGATTAAACTTGGACAGACTGCATATTACAGCAATAATCAATGACACTGGTGTGGTATATTGAAGACTTACACAGAGTTGGTGTGGTTTAATCACGAGGTGAACCTTGAGTGATTAAATAAAGCCAACCATGGGTAAATCTTGAATATACCACACCACAGAGTCGGTTATTTCAAGTATACAATGACATTATTTAAGAAAAATATACATACTTTTCTTAAATAATGTCTTTGTATAACAGCACTGTGGTGCCCTTCCTTGTTTTCTCCAGTATCCTGGGATTTTCCTGATGTACTGCGCATGCGTATGGGACTTGCGTTCACATGCTTACGCAGTACATCAGTGCTGTGTAAGGAAAACAACGGAGAAAGGAAGATCTCTGCTGTTTTTTTTTTTAATTAAGAAAAATAGAAAATGGGAGATTTAACGTTTGGGAGAGATGGGACAGAGAAAATAAAAGGATAATCAGGTACGTTTCTTTAGTTTTGTAACATACGTGATTATCCTTTTATTTTCTTTGTACCATCTCCCTTGTTCATTTGAGGTCTTTGCTTTTATAAATTTATTTAAAAAATAAGAAAAGTAACATTTTTATCGGATATACTTATGGAAAAAAGTCCGGGTGACCGGACCTTTTCCAATTGGTATATTCTTGGATTTACAACAGGCACATTTTTTGGGCTGACCAATCAGAGTGCTCCTTTGTGAATATTAATGGTCAGTCATTGTATAATACTTTATAAACATGCTGTTTTAGTGGTTGTCACACACACTGATATCTGATGACTTGCAGAGTAATATTTGCAAAGTCTTTGCCAAAACCATGTTATAGTGCTTGAAGCATACCTCTTAACTATACAGATTTTCACAGAATGTCCAGATTTTTGCTTCATATTTTTGGTCTATTTTTCATAAAATTGTGGGTTTCTGACAAATTAGTGGCAATACAATAAAGACTGAAGTTAGAAAATAATGACAGACATTTGAGTTTCAGACTTCATACCTTTCAGAAAATTCATGCTGATGCAGAAACTGTTATTCTATCAACTTTCTAAGTTTGTAAGAGCAATATTTAAAAATTGTCCCTTTGTCCCACTTTCATTAATGGCTTTGTCCAGATTTTTTGCTGTAAGAAGTTGAGAGGTATGATTTAAAGTTCTTCCATTATTTTGTTCCACAGAATGTAAATGCTGTTCTAGTAGTCCTCAATAAAATAATGGAAGACATCTTTAGTGGTCAAGTCTGCTTTCATTTTCTTCATGCCAGACTCCAGAATTCTATAATAAATAATCCAATCCAGTGGTTTAGTCGAATGCACTCAAAATGAAGATCCATAAAATGCTCCCCTCAAATCAATCTAACCAGCCTGCAAGCTGAATTCAGAGTAAGCATATGCAGTTGCAGCAAAATGTATCAGGGAAACACAGTGTTTACTAATGCACCAACAGATATATATATATATATATTGTATTTATTTATTATTTTTTTGACCAGGAAAGTCCGGCTAGGACACAGCCTATTTTCAGTGGAGGTCTGGGGAGAAATATTCCAGACGCATGTCTTTAGAATAATTGAGGAAACCGGAGTACCCGGAGGAAACCCACGTGAACACAGGAAGAACATGCAAACTCCGCACAGAAGACACCCCAGCCAAGAATCGAACCAAAGAACCTCTTGCTGTGAGGTGACAATGTAACCGCTGCACCACTGCGTCACCCAAAATATCACTATATGCTACAGCTATACAAGAAGGCAAAGTAAAAAGTGTAAGGATTTTTACACTGTCAGATTCTTCTACTTGCCATATAACACTTGCTGACTTTTGCTATAAATCAGTGTATTTTAATTGGGAAAATTAGCAACGACTGTACTCTTGCTTCATGTCAAACACAAAAATGGACAGTTTTCCTGTTGCTGACTTTACTATAAACCAGTGCAATTTTAATTTAGCAAAATAAACACACATGATATGTTTGTTTTATGTCAAACACAAAACTGACTTACTTTCTCTTACATATTTTTAAGTCACATTATACTAGACTGGCTTGAGATGTTAACATCCTTAAAAAATTTTCAAAGAATTACAATACTTACTATTATCAGTAATAACCATTCGGTAAGTGCCTTCTGCCTTTTCACCCCAACATCTCACTGTGGAGAATGTCCAGTCAGTAAAGCCAAATGGATCTCTGTGTGTTGGATAAAAAAACAGAAAGTAGTTCTAATTTATTAGCTGTACAGGTAACAACTTATACTTTTTATACCGCCTCCAGCCATAGCTTATAAAACTATTGCAACTTACACAATGAAGTAAATCAAACGCCTCCAAAGTAAAAATCTACGATATGCATTCAAGTCACTATAAAAGAGATACAATGTGAACTAACAATTAAGTTTACTAAAGTTTGGTGTGGATGGTTCACAACAGTATCTGATACTACTGAGAAAGCTGGGTTAGTAAAATGTATGCAACTCTTTCTTCAATTTTAGCTTTTCTTACACTTTCTCGAAATGTGAGCAACTAATAAGAGAAGTTGTAATTTACTTGATAAACAGATAAGACTGATTGGCCCAATGAACTTTTTCAGAAGAGATTCGGGTAACCTGGCAAGGCAAATCAATTTTAATTCATAAAATGATTAGGAAAAAGAAGTTATGTTCTTACCATAACGTTCCATCTGAGTAGTAGACTTCATTCTTCTGCACATATGGATATACGGATCCGATTCGGATCCGAGCCAGCAAAACTTTTCAAGCATCTGCTCCGAGCTCCAAGCCCCTCCCTTACCTATATTACATCACTTCCTCCTATCTAGCCCCAGATCGAGTTTGCTGACACTAAATGGCAACATAACCACAATTCTAAACAGGAAAAACCTGAAGAGTGAGGGGGATGGAGAGAGGGAAGGAGCAGAAGAATGAAGTCTACTACTCAGATGGAACGTTATGGTAAGAACATAACTTCTTTATCTGAAGTAGTTGACTTCATTCTGCACACATGGGACAGAGTCCCCAGCTACTAATATTCCTGGGAGGCCCTTATGGAAGGATATTTCTGAGCACCGCAGAGCCAAAGGATGCTCTCCCTCTAGAAATAAGATCCAATTTATAATGAGAGATGAATGTGTGCGAATTGGCCCAAGTTGCTGCCTCACAGATATCGTCTAACGGAACTCATAACCAGAAAGCTGCAGAAGTGGTCACTGCTCTAGTGGAATGAGCCTTCAATACACCAGGAGGAGATAAATATTTGTCCTTATAAACCTGTGCAATACAAAGAGTTATCCACCTTGCTAAGGACACTTTCAAAACTGCTTTGCCCAAAAATGGTTTAGAAAAGGATACAAACAATTGATCCGACTTCTGGAAGGGTTTAGTCCTATGGAGGTAAAAACGTAGCTGTCTATGGACATCCAATAAATGAAGCTTACGTTCACCTCTATTTTGGAAATTTGGGAAGAACACTGGCAAACTGATAGACTGATTAATATTGGCTGCTGAGGACACCTTGGGAAGAAAGGAAGAGTTTGTACACAGCAAAACCCTATCCTTGTGGAAAACCAAATAGGGGGGCAAGGAGGGTAAAGCCTGCAACTCTGAAACTCTTGGCTGAAGTGATGGCGACCAAGAAGGCTGTCTTCCACGACAAAAACTTCATTGGAACTGAACCGGCTGGCTCGAAAGGGGAGGGGGTCAAAGCCTGAAGGACTAAAGTCAGAACCCAGGGGGGCACGGTTTCTTTAACTGGTGGTCGCAATAAAAAAGTGCCCTTCAGGAAAGCTTTACACAATTTGGCAGAAACAGCTGCAAAAAATGGACCAGGCAGTATCTGACCTTCTCTTGTTCGTCTAAGTATACAAAACAGGTATCCAATACTCCGTGTATCTTCAATTCTGTTGGTTTAATTAAAAATTTTACTGCCTGGTCCATTTTTTTCAGCTGTTAAATTGGTTGTGTAGTTGTAACAGCTTTTTTTCTGGTGTGTTTGACAATTTGGCAGAAGCCAGAGCAACCTTATTTTCATCCACATGAAAATTAGAGATGGCAGCCAGCTGAACCTTGATGGTGGAAGCACTAGCGCCTGATCGAAAAAGATCGGCCAGAAAATCCAGTATGACCAGAACAGGTGCTGTAAACGGGTTCAGATTCCGCTGAGAGGCCCAAACACAAAAACGTCTCCACTTGCTATTGTAGAGTTTCCTAGTGGAGACTTTAAGAGAAGCTACCAGAATATTCTTAACAGGGGACGAAAATCCGGGAGTCCTGATGATTATGGGAACTGGAGCAGCCATGTTGTCAGCTTGAGACTGTCCAGGTTGGGCAGGGGCAGGCCCGACGGGTGAGAAATCAGATCCGGGCATGGATCTAGAGTCCATGGAGGAACCAACAAGTGAGACCATAGGAAGGGAAACCACACTTGACGCGGCCAGAAGGGAGCTATGAGAATGACTTTGCACTGCAGCCGGCAAGCTCTCTGAAGGAACTTCGGAATAAGAGGTAATGGGGGATAAGCATACAGTAGCCTGGGAGGCCAAGCATGGACTAGAGCATCCCTGGGGACATCCCCCGGAGGGGGGATCAGAGCGAAGAAATTGCTGCACTTCGCGTTGGAAGGAGATGCAAAGAGATTGCAGCAAGGTTGACCCCAAACACAGAAGATCTTCTCCGCCAGTGAATGTTTCAGAGACCACTTGTAAGGCAGAAGGATTGCTCTGCTGAGACTGTCCGCTAGAATGTTGGAGCGTCCCGGGATATGCGTTGCTATGGGAAACCGGCTGGTGGATATGGCCCACTCCCAAACCCTCATGGCCTCGCGACAAAGGGGGTAGGATCGGGTCCCTCCCTGTTTGTTTATATACCAGACTACAGACATGTTGTCTGACTGAATGGCTACCGTCCCTGGAGGTAGGACAGGGTGGAAGGCTCTCAACGCTAAAAGCACTGCCTTCATCTCCAGGACATTGATGTGTAGCTTGGTCTCTGGAGGGGACCATGTGCCTTGGACTGTTCTTCCCAGGAAGTGCCCCCCCCCCACCTGAACTGGGAAGCACCCGTGGTCACCGTGGCTTGAGCCGGAGGGGCTAGACAGTTGCGCTCTGTGAAAATGTCCGCCAATTGAAGCCACCACTGTAGTGACGTTCTGCATGTCCGATTGATTCAGATGTGGAAATCCATCGGAAGGTCTAGCCAGGACCATTGAACTGCCAGATTCCACTGAAGGACCCTCATGTGAAGACGTGCAAGAGAGAGGATAGAGATTGCGGCTGCCATCGAACCCAGGGCCCTGAGAACATCGGCTGCTTTGACTACCGAGTGATCCAAGATCGCCGATACATGGAGTCTGAGATTTTCTATCCTTTCCAGGGTGAGAAAAATCTTTGACTGAATCGAATCCAACCTTGCCCCGATGAAGTCTATGATCTGAACCGGAGCCAGGTGTGACTTGTTGACATTGATCGTGATGCATAACTTGTGGGCCAGACCGAGGAAGTAGTGTAAGGCCTGACACAAGAGATATTTGGTGGATACAGCGAAGAGCCAGTCCTCTAGGTAGGGGAATACCTGAATGCCCTGAAGTCTCAAGTGAGCCGCTATGACCGCCATAACCTTGGTGAATCGAATCCAACCTTGCCTCGATGAAGTCTATGATCTGAAAGGGAGCCAGGTGTGACTTGTTGACATTGATCGTGATGCCTAACTTGTGAGCCCAACCGAGGAAGTAGTGTAGGGCCTGACACAAGAGACGTTTGGAGGATGCAGCGAAGAGCCAGTCGTCTAGGTAGGGGAATACCTGAATGAAGTCTCAAGTGAGCCGCTACGACCGCCATAACCTTGGTGAACACCCTGGGGGCTGTGGTGAGACCAAAGGGCAGGGGTCTGAACTGAAAGTGACTGGCCCCTAGCCGGAAGCGTAGAAACCTCCTGGAGCTCCTGTGGACCTTGATGTGATAGTAAGCATCCTGGAGGTCAAATGAGCACATCAAGTCGCACTCTCTCAGAAACGGTAGAATGGACTGTAGAGTGACCATCCGGAATTTTTGTTTCTCTACAGACAGGTTGAGGATAGACAGGTCCAGAATGGGCCTGAGGTCCCCCGTCTTCTTTGGCACTAAAAAGAACCTGGAGTAGATGCCTGATCCAGATTGATCTGGGGGGACCGGCTCGATGGCTCGTTTTTGTAGCAGATTCGAAACCTCTAAAGCTGCAGCCTTGCTGTGAGCGGGTGGAACATCTGGAAGGTGATATGATGTTTAACATCCAGCGGTCTGCAGTAATGGACTACCATGCCACTGGATGTAAGGAAAATCTTCCCCTGACTGCCTCCAGAGTAGAGCAGCCGGTTGCTGTGTGGGGTCTGTCGGAAAAGGGTTCCCTAGACCCGAAGTTTCTGGGACCCCATCTGCCTCTGGGACGGCGTCGGTCTTGTCCACCTCTGCCTCTGGGGAATGAATACTCCTGAGTGTCACGAAAAGACTATGATTTCCGGAACCACATCTTCTTTTGCCCCTTTTGGTTCCGGGAATAGGACCTCTGGGGGTTAGAGAAGCGGATTCCGATGGCTGACAAAGTCTTTCCGTCCTTCTCACTCTGGGTTAGTGTGTCACGTATAGTCTTCCCAAATAGGGATGATCCATCGAAAGGGGCGTTGATGAAAGACGCCTTAAAGGGGTCCGCAAATTGACACAACCTGATCCAGGCGTGATGCCTCAAGGCAACGCCTGTACCAGCAGCCCTAGCGGCTCCCTCCGTAGCATGAGAGAGGAGATGCATAGAGGTATTAGTCACTGATTTCAGTGTAGTCATCTTCGCAGTGAAAGACTGCTTGTCCTGCTGCGACAGAGACTCTGGGGGCGACTCAGTTAATTTCGATATAAGGTCTCGCTGCAGTCGGATAACATGTGCCAAGTAATTCATCACATGAATAGAAAATGTCGCTAACGAGTACATGGGCTTCCTGAAACGGTCCATCGACCTAGACTCTTTGTCTGGTGAGTGAACCGAGGAAGTCTCCTGTGCCAGCTGCAACCACCAAAGCATCTACCGGGGCTCCTTTAGACCATGCCTGCCTGTCTGACAGCGGGGAAAGAATTTTGTCTGGCCTTTTGGGTATAGGCTCTATGGTGTCAGGATCCTTCCATGCCCTAGTGGTGATAAGGTCCACCAAAGGGTCCACTGGAAGGGAGACCCAGGAAGTAGATGGGCCGGTGCCAAAGGCCTCCAGGAAAATGGACTCATCCGCAGAGGGTTTGGGGGCTGACCAACCTCCTCTTTGGCGATGGATCTCCATAATGTCTCCGAACGAGACATCCTCGGTAGGTGATCTGGGGGAACCCTCTCCTTCATCCAAGTCCGTATCAGTGGTAATGGACTCAGGGGAGTCCAAGTGCCTCCTCTTACACTTACAAGGTTCCTCTCCAGTGGGACACTCTGGAGAGGATTCATAAGCCTCCGGAGGTTCCCTGAAGGGAACAACCTGGGGTTGCTTTGGCACGGGCTGTCCCTGCGACAGAGTAATGGGAGCAGAATCCAAAATCAGAGGGGTCTGGTTAGGATCCGAGTAGGTGAGCTGTGGTCTCAACCCCTGGGAGAGAACCCTTTCCACTGCCCCGAATGCCGATGGAGAGCACACCTCCGTAGAACGTAAAGATGATGCTCTCCCCGGCACCGAAGCAGTGATCGGAGCCAACAGTGGGGTAGTCTGGGCACCGAGGATGGGATATGAAAGAGCGAGATCTCGACCCTCAAGTCCGACTCCCCGACCACGGCTCCGAGAGTCCCCTGGATCTGAGATCGGATCCGAGGAACTCAAGGTAATGGCCGGCATCGAGGACACGAGAACCATTGGCACCGACCCAACAGCTCCAAAAGGTCTCGGACCCAAGAACCCCGAAGCATCGGGTCAGATCGGGGAAGGAGCAATAGGATGGAACATAGTTGAAGAAGGAGGACCCTCTCCAATGAGAAAGGGCCCTAGTAAGACCCCCATCTGAATCTGGTTCTGAATGAACCTCCTCATTAGCCTGTCCATATCAATGTCGGAGACACTCCGAGTCGACCGGGAGGAAGCAAACGACTCGGGTCTGGGCCGGATCTGAGGGGAGTGCCTCGGCTCCGAAGACTCCGGTGAGAAACGGGGAGACCGGAGCCAAGGAGAACGAGACCTGGGTACCTTTGAAGAGGGGCTGGAGAAAGACTCCCTGTCCGGTGATCTTTTCCTGGGCCTGTCCCTCTCTTTGTGGTGCTTCTCCTTCTCCCTTCTGTCCCTACCTCTCTGGGACGACTCTGACAAAGCAGGCCTGCAGGAGGTTGAGTCCCTGCCAGCTCAGTGTCACTGGCTGGGGAGGAGACCGAGGCAGACTACAGGGCAGAAGCTGGCAGCAGACCCTTAGCCACAAGCTTAGCCTGACGATCCTTCAATGCCCTGGGGGTTAAAGCCTGAACAAATGTCGCAGGATGCAGACAGATGGGCGACCCCTAAACATAGAACACACAGAGTGTGGCCATCGGCTGGTGAGAGCTTATGACCACACTCTGTGCACTTCTTAAATAGAACATTAGGCTGTTCAGCCATAGTAGAAGCAGTACAAGCCCTAACGGCCCACTCACACACACACACTTAACAGGGATTGGGCCTAGGCAGGAAACCAGTATCACAAAACAAAACACTTAAAACTAACTTTTTTTTTTTTTTTTACAACTAATACGACGACCAACGCGAAGGGAGGAAAAAGGGAAAGGTACTCACTCATACTCAACTATCGCCAAAAAGACCAAAAAACCTTACCACCTTGCTTAGAGCTCAGAGACCACGATGTTGACTCTTAGAGCGGCAAACGACATCTGGGACTAGATGGGAGGAAGTGATGTAATATAGGTAAGGGAGGAGCTTGGAGCTCGGAGCTGATGCTTGAAAGGTTTTGCCGAATCGGATCCGTATACCCATATGTGCAGAATGAATCAAGTCAAGTACTTCAAATCATACAAGCATAAAACCATAAAAAGTACAAACCAACAACTAAATATGAAAATCAACAAAGTAATTAACATCAGAAAAAAAATTACAGGAGGAGATCATCCAAGTTATGTTACTTTAAATAAAGTCAGTAAGTGCAGGATAAAATGTGAATTACACATGCACAATTACGTATAGGGATAAACAACATTAGCAATAAAACGTTCACTCTTAATTTCTGTTTGTATGACAGAAATGTAAACATGTATCATATTATCCAGGGCAGCACTATAGTTTAATCAAATTCAGTATTAGGATCTAAAAATAGTCCAGACACTCCACAATCTACACAGTGACTATTGCTGGTTTCTGTGCAGTGGATATTCAATACTTCTGGTAATAGTTATCTGCTGTGAATACCGAAGGTCTGACTGTTTGACTGTGGGGTCACTGGGTTTTACTTTGTCATCTGTGCGCAGTTCAAGTACTTTGATTTTTAGCAGCAGAACACCGCAGATAGGACATGGCAACAGGTTTTCATTCATGACATGTTAGTGCTTGTGCTGCTGTGTGACCATGGAATTAGTATAAAAAACACTACATAATTGTCCTCCTTAAGCCTAGATACATAAACACTCACTGGTTTGACAGCTACCTGTCCTGCAGTCAACAGATTGTTAAAAGGCAAAATAGCATCTCTTTCTTTCCCAGAGTATTGGGAGTCTTCCGGGACTCTATTCTAGGTCATCTCTTATTCAATTTGTGAATGAACTCCACACAGCAAGCAAACATGCAAACGGCATTCGATATGCAGATGACTCTACCCTGATCTGTGACATTAGAAATGTGGATATACTGCAACAACTAGCCCAAGATTTTATTATCATTGTCAATGCAGGAGATGGCATCCAGTAAACCAAAAGAAAAACAGACTAGACGTACTTAAATGTGTATAAAATAATTGGTACTTTGGAAAACTATACAACAAGAAATGAAAAACTGTCGAAAATCTAAAAAATATTACTAAATAATCAGATGAACAGCTAAGTTTGAAGTCGTCAGAATTAGAAATAAAGGAACGAATGACAGATGAAGGCATCAAGATGAAGACATTTTTCAGAAAACAGTAGATTTAGAAGACAGCACATGAAGAGGAAACCAGAGATTTTCTGCAGTATGAGAAGATGGAGGGAGTGAACAATGTAAAGTTTTAAAGGCACAAATAAGTGTCCCACAGCAAGATTTGTTAATTGAGAGGGTGCATCATATTTATGCTCCTGAATTAATCTCCAGAAAGAACCCAAGACCCATATTAGTCATGCTATTTGCACAGAGATGCTTCTGACAAAACTGTGACAAAAAGGGGCATACCTACAAGTCATCACTGACTCTGCCATTGTGTGTCCTTAGTTCAATGGTGTTACATCGAGGTGAGTTTCATTGTCGTGAAATGGATTGTGCAAGCTGACAGTAAGTTTTTTTGGGGGGTTTGCCTCTTGTTCACTGCTGTGCAACCATGGAATTGGTGTATATATATAATTTTGGAGTGGGAGGGGGGGGGTTGCCCACTGCAAAAAAAAAAATAGTTTTTTATGTTTTTTTGGCTCAGCATTTTTCAGTATATAACTTATGAATGTGAACTGAAAGACTTTACTTCGTGTTCATGAACATTGGTGATGTCAGAGTATTTGTGGAAATCGCTACTCATGTTGTACTACTCAAAACAGGACTAATTTTATTCCAGTCATTAAGACCTATTGTAAGCCTGGGGTGAGATACTAACTGCTATATCCATGGTTTTTAGAATATTGTTTTTTCCTACGTGAGTCAAACACATATATAGAGGCAGATTTGGCTTTGGAGGACATAAAGTTCAGACAACAGAAAGGTGAAAAAGACTGACTTCCTGGATTCTGCACAAGTTAAAGGGACCTCAAAAGAGACTGTTGCAGTGAAAACATTTTCCTTGTTACAAAACAATGTTTGAGCTGCAAAGAGAAGCCTAGGAGTAGGCAAGACAAATTAACAGAAGTTAGGATTCAAACTAGATGCCAGTACTGGTAAAAGTTGAGGAACAGGAGCAGAATTACATCAGTACTGGGTCAGGTGCATGTTCTCCCACAACCAAGAACTGCATTAAGTTGGCAAGCAGAGTGTGAATGAACGAATGAATGAATAATGTGTGGCAGTGTGCTGAAGTACAGAGCAAGAAAAGAGCATCAAAATGCTTAAACAGTAAATGTTTTCTTTTTTTTCTGCCTATAGTTGTACCTGATTAAACTGACTGCTGAGGCCATCCACCCTTGACAACAGATCTCTTATCGCAACTCCATTATCCCATTCACCTCCAAGACCACCATGTTTTGAAGCAAGCTCCAGTGCAACTCTTTATAGGGTAGGTCCTCTTTTTCCAGACAGTAATGACTTGTGGCTGCTAGGATATGCACTACCCTACAAATAGCGCAAGAATGGGATTGTACAGACCATCAAACTGCATGACAACATACAACCCAGGTGGGAACTATTAGCTTGGTTATCCTCTAACCCATTAATATGCTTAGTAACACACTTGGGTTGGTGTGCAAGGAGGATAATAAGACGACGATGCCCTGCTTCCATAAGGATGCGTTTGTTAGTGCCCTATTCATCACATTAACTGGTTAAACACCTTCTTAGCTTGACTCCTGGTGTTCACCAGAAACTGACAGTGAGCACATCTTCACCATGTTCTCCTACTCACTCAGCTAACAGAGATCAGGAAGCATTTTGCATATTTTTCTCTCACCCAGCTTTGGCTTCCCCAACTCCCAGGCTGCAAGTGAAACTTGCAACATGTGAAACAATCAGGGCTATGTCTCTCTATGCTGAAGTACACAATAAAGCATTCTGAGGTGATTACGTTAGCTAACATTACAAGTAGATGCCACACAAAATTATACTGGTGCAGTTTTGCATGGATATGGAAAGTTCTGCAAGTACATTCACAAGATGTGTTGGTGGACCCAGATAAGAAATCTCTGCAGAGTATAAGTAAATCCTCATACATTGCACCACGGAGACTACAAAAAATGCTGACAAACTGCAAATGTATGACTTAAGAGTGAAGTATAAATGAGAAGTGCATTCAGAAGATATGTAAAAACTTGTTAATGTTTACCGATATAATCTATGCCCAAAGAGAAGCGGAATGTCTTTCAGAAGTGTAAAAAGAGTAATACTGAGTTAAGCCTGCTCAGAGATGCCAGTAAGGAGGGTTGAGAAGACTACAGGAGCTCCCTAGTATAATTGTGAGTCTCGTACATATAAACTCTGGAATTATGAAAAAAAGTATGAAAACACAGAACACTGAATGCTGAATATCCTTAATCTTCTTTAAAGTTGTCTCTTGCAGTGGGGGTAACCCCCCACTGTACAGACAAACTTACATATACCAACATTAAGGCTGCCATACCTCAGAGAAAATGGAAAATTCTGAGATACAGCAATTTCTGACTTGCTACACTAAGTCTGGATTTTTGTTTATTCAATCTCACTACTCCAGAACTTGTGGTTACAACTTGTCTCAGAATATCAAATGACTACCAAACAGAAGTCTGCTGCAAAAAGAAATGCAGCCATACGTCATTAAATAAATAAACCTGGTACAAGGTTTGATGTTCAAATCAGACGAAGTAATAGTGCAACAGCAAACACTATGGCACAAAGAAATACAGTTTTGATTACAACTCAAATGTTTGGGGCTGGCTTCAATTAGTGGCCCTGGTAATGGAAAGGCAGACAAGTTGGGGGGAGAGAGAAAGGAACAAATAGGCTATACCTAAAAAGAGCATGCCCACCAGTTACTTGTGGTGAAAATGAGGAATAAATGTGAAGAACTGCTAGCTAGTACAGTGTGGGAGGTGGTGCTGAGGTGAAATATCAATGCATAAGTGGAACGTTCATTTCACAAATGTCCCAGTGCATGCCCCACACATTTATGCAGCCAAGTATGCCACGGAAAATGTTAGGGAGGACTAACCTGAAAATTATACAGCCATCTGAAGCATGAAGATACCCAGCAAACACATTCCTTTCTCTGTCATGTGGCAACTCAAAGCTTGATGGTCATAAAGTATTTTTTTCTGAAGACACAATACAAACTAGTGAAGGATCACGCTGGGGTATAATCCATTAGATGGGTGTAAGGCCTGTCTACAGAGACTAGGCACACCCAAAAGGTCATGCTGAAGTGCACCCCAATAGGCTGAAGTGCACCCCAATAGTGGTGGCCTTCAGATAATGAAGGATCAGATATGGTAGGGGGCCTGGCATCAATAGTCGAACACACTGTCATACAAGTCCCAAAAAAATTCAACAAACAAACAAATAAATAATGTTGCAAGACTCAGAGACATGACTTTAGAATGTAGAACATTGCATTTCTTCTAGATAAGAACTTACTGTGAAAAGGCAGGGTTAATGCTTGAGCCACTGACGTGTGTCAGAAAGGTGAACCATAAATGTCTTAGTTAGCAAGAAGCTATATGGATGCAATTTACTTTTTCTTTTTTTTTCTTTTTTACTTTTAGTTGTCACTTTAATCAAACAGCCTATCAGCTGTTATAATGGTAGACATACTGGGCATTGAGGCAAATCTGTTGCCAATCAAGCCCAGATGATGGGGAAGTAACCCTTATAAAACTGTAGTATTTAAAAGAATAGGAAAACACTGAAATTAAACTAATAGATAGCAACAATCATCACAGCCTTGTGAATCACAGAAAATGCCTTAAATGGGAGTAGAATTAAACAGACTACACTCAACTTTAAAATGACGGGTGAGTAAGGTTGTCAAACAAGCACTGCTGCCAGGGATGTAATCCTGACAAAATTATAGTGCATTCTAGTATTCTAAAAGCCTAGGCTAACATAGAAAAGGAGAAATAAGGTAACAGAATGAGAAGAGGTCAAGAATTCATTTGGACTGCAGGCTAGAGATTGCCTTTCCTATCAAGGACTAATATCAGAGTATAGGCAAAGAGAAAGGAACAGGGGGGTTCTAAGTGAAAGACCAACACTGGTAGAGTTATTAGTAGCATCTACAGCAGAAGCTGCTGTTAAAAAAGGGTTAATTAGTAGGGCATATAAAATATTGCACGATAACTACAGGAATCAATTACAGGAGGTTAGAGAGGACTGGGAAGAGAGACTGGATAAGCAATTCACGAAGAAACAATAGGAGGATATACGTATGGCTGTTTTGCAACAAAGTCTAGAAGATTTAGAATCTTCACTTGGAAGTGTTTACATTGGTATTTTATACCCAAAGCAGACTCCAAAGAATTTTTTCTCAGGTTGACTGCAAAATGTGTAATAGTGAAGAAAGAGGTAATTGGGAACATATTTTTGGGAGTGTAATGAGTTGGCAGACTTTGAAAATACCCTGCAGATTACTTTGTTAGAAATACTGGGAAAGCAAATTGATTTAACTAAAGAAATTATTTTTTGAGATGTGAGACAGAATCAGAATTGCCTAGACATAGTAAGGCTTCACGGAGTTTAATTGTAGCTGCCAAAAATGCAGTTACTAGAAAATGGAAATCAAAGTCTAAACCAAACGTACTAGAAGCAGTGAATATAGAAACAGAGATAAAAGAACTGGAAGTGGAATCTTTAGAAAAGGGTAGAAGTGAATATACAGAAAAAGACTGGAATTGTAAGAATAATGTTTTATAGGAGGAAAGAGGTTTAAGGGAAGGCAGGAATTAAATGAGCTATATAATGGTTAACTAACAATGACTGTATAGAAAATTATAAGTGATGTATAATGTTTGCAACTGAAAACATGTCAATGTGTTTTGTTTTCATTTAAGGGAGGGCAGCATTTGAACAAGCTATATACTGGTTGATTGACAATGACTTTATATAAGATAAGTTTTGTATAACATTTGCAACTGAAAACATGTCAATGTGGTTTGTTTTCATTTATCTAACTGTATGATTGTCTATGTCATAACTGATAATTCAAAAAAGGTGTTTCTTGTATAAAAAAAAGTGTATTTTCAAAAAAATCATAACCAGACAGCTACATTAGCCCAACAAATAGAGAAACATGCTCCAAAGCGAACAGAATGACTTAAGTAGCAAAAGGGCCATCTTTATTATCAAAAGCCTATCATATTACTCACTGCAATAATTTTAAATGAAAAGGCAAACTTGCTGTCAATTAATTCCTGCAAACAGAGAATAAATATGATGAAATCATGTGTTCACAAAGAAACAAAAATCAAAGCAAACACTGAAATGAAGCTAATACCCACAGTAGCCTAGTAAATCAAGCAAAGTTTTATTTATCAAGCAGTATAACAAAATGATCTGAAATTATTAATTTCAGCCACTATCTGGAACTGCAGATCTACAAGTACAAAATTAGAATACAACACAAAAATAGTAACTATGGATGATTTAGAAATACAAGACAAGCAGTTTGTAATATATGAATTTCACATGCTTTATCCGATCAAGATCATAAAAAAATAAACAAATATCCAAAAGTACCACATGAAACTCTATTACAACCTACAGCTTTATAAATACGTGTACTGCTGTTGTACCAAACATACCACTTTAACTAGAAAGTTCCTTGACGCATCCACAAAATTATTTCACCCCTTCCATGTTAACAAAATGATAAACATTCAGATCATAGGGAAGTGGGAATGAAAGGAATTTTCCATGGCTCCTTGACCTGTACAAAAATCACATTTCTTATCTTTTCTTCTATACTTTTATCTTTTCATTCCGCTAAAGTACATTCCTTTCCACTTGAAAGTCTGCTTCACTTCTTCTCCTACCCCCTAAACTCAGCGCTCTTGGGATTACCTCCAAGTATAGATCCATCTCCCTTCTGCCCTCTTTGAATGAGCTAACGGAAGAGGTTTGCCGATGAGACACTGAATACCTTGATAAATTATGCAATTCTCTCCAGATGTTAACATGGCTTCACTCCGAATCAAAACACAAAGACTTATCTTCCCAAGCCAAATTCCTTAAGCCACAGGTACAGATCTATTTACAAGAGCTCTATTCAGTAACCTTATTATGGCCTTCCATCAAGTCACTCATAAGCTACTTTTGGATTCACAGCCCTCACTACACTTTACCTCAGGTGCTGTGAGCTGGTTCAAAATCTATCTGCCAGAAAGATTTTTCAAAACCACTTTAGGTTCGTATTTGTCCTCACAAGCTACCATATCCTCAGGGGTTGCCCAAGGCTCTATTTTGAGGCCAATACTCTTCAATATTTTTAATACCTCGCTATTTTTCTGATCTTGTATCCTGTAAGTTTATTCTTTATACAGATACACACCTGTCATCTACAGATTCCCTGCTCCCAGTCTCATCAGAACCCCAAAATTATCTTTTCAAGCTCCTTAGCTGACTTAATAACAAGCAGGTAGCTCAAGACAGAAGCAAAACCAAGAGAATGTTTTTGGCATCCTAACTAGGATAAAACAGCTTCCTCCAAACAATCCAAATACTATTAACATTCTAAATGAAGCATACAGGCTTACTCCCAATCCTTCAAATATTTAGGAATTCAACTTAGATCCTCTCTGTCCAGTTTGTTCACCATGAACAAGCTCAAAGTCAGTCATACTCTGTTTGCCACAGACTTTCTTGGTTTGTCAACTCAGACACAAGTGCAGTTTCTGGAAAAGGTTTCCTACAACCACAAGGATAAGATGGTCTCTTCCTCCAGATGCAATCCTTTCATTTAACACTTGCTTGATCTCCAGATACTCTCTAATAGGATGTGCAGATATATAATCCCCTCTTTCTTCTAAGAAAGAACATCTCTGCATCACCATCCCATGACAAACTGTGGCAAGAACTGGCCACTTCTTATCCCTTTCACAACTAACAATCACATGCAAACATATACAATCCTGACATATGCCTAACACTGAAAAACATACTACAGATATACTCTCTCTGATCCAGAAGTGAATTACTACTTCACACAACTCCCTCAAATTTCTCTGCTGGTGACTTCCTGTACTTTTATTTTTATTTATTATTATTTTAAATTTGTTGACCGGGCTAGTCTAACTGGATATATGTCCATTTTCAGTAGAGGCCCGGGGAGAAAAGCTCCAAGCATGAACAGTGACAAAGTTTACAATATATAAAAGGACACGTAAAATCACAGTAGAGAGTCAATATTGGTCAAAAGAAAAATTATGCTGAACACAATCGTAAGTTTGAGCAAGACCCAATTAGGAGAGAAAACCCTTTTATTTTATCCTCATACTATGAAGGAAAGTGTAGTGACTAGAATTAGAGGCATAGGTTAGAGGAGTAGAGAAAGGGGTGAGAGCAGGAAGGGGAAAAAGATATCCGTCTGGTTTAGCACATGGACAAAGCCAGTGAGTTTTAAGATGTTCTTTAAGATGTTTTTTAAATAGAGAAGTAGAAGCAAGGGTTGATATTTCAGAAGGAAGCTGATTCCAGTTTTTACCTGCTGTGTTCGAGAAAAGTGAGTCACCAGCTTTGTTCTTAGATTTAATAGTGGAAACTAGGAGCTTATTAGCAGAGCGTAGTGTAGCCAGATTTTTGTATGGTGTAATCATATTAGTGAGGATAGGGGTGTTGTTGGGGTGGTATAGGATCGTTTGGGTGATAAGTAATTGTTGACAAAGTATATGGTTCTGTAATTCTAGCCATCCCAGTTGTTTGAAGTTGAGGCAGTGGTGAGTTTTAAAGGGGGAGCAAGTGACGAATCTAGCTATGCTATTATAACAGGTGGAAAGTTTGGAGAGGTTGTTTTTAGATAGGTTAGTATATATAGCAGAGGCATATAAAAGGGTAGAAATAAGGTGGGTCTGGGCAATAGTTTTTCTGGCAGAAGGGGTAAGGAAGGGTTTAATTCTATAGAGGGTACCAAGTTTTTTATTAACAAACTTTACAGTGGAGTTAATGTGGTCCTCATAGTTGAGGCGATTATCAATTGTTACACCTAGTAGGTGGGTTGTAGTATCTGGGGTTATGTTGGTAGCATTGTTAGAGGTTATTGAGAAGAATGGATGAGGTGATTTATGAGTTGGAGTAAAAAGCAATAATTTTGTTTTTTTGGGATTTAGGAGGAGGCAGTGCTGCATAAACCAATTTTCAACATTATGAAAAACAGTTTGGGTGAGGGACTGGAGAGAGGTTATGTTCTTAGCAGTACAGATTAAAGTAGAGTCATCTGCATATTGAATGCAGGTGGCTTGTGGAATGTTTATGTGTAGATCGTTAATAAATAAGGAAAAAAGAAGGGGACCTAAGATACAGCCTTGGGGTACTCCAATATTTACTGGAAGTAATGTAGACAGATTGTTATCCCAAAGTACTGCTTGCTGTCTGTTTTCCAGATAAGACCTCAAAGTACTGCTTGCTGTGTTTTCCAGATAAGACCTAAACCATTGTAATGCTTGTGGATCGAGTGAATTGGCTTTTAGTTTGTCTAGAAGTAAGTGATGGTTAACCATATCAAAGGCTTTTGACAGGTCAATAAACAGCGCAGAGGAAAAAGAGTTATTGTTATGATTTTTGTTTATAGAGTCGGTGAAGGATAGCAGGGCAGTCGTTGTGCTATGGAATGGCCGGAAGCCATGTTGGCAGTTTGCCAGTAGATTATTTTGTAGAAGGTGGTCAAGTAGTTGTTTGTGAATACATTTTTCCATTATCTTAGCAATTGGGGAGAGTAAGCAAATAGGCCGAAAGTTAGAAAGCTCAACAGATGATCCACCTTTATGTAGAGGGATGATGTGGGATACTTTCCATATGGTAGGGATTTTGCCTTCTGAGATAGTTCTATTAATAAGGATAGAGATGGGATAGTCTATGGCTTTTGCGGCAATTTGTAGGTATTCAGCTGGGACACAGTCAGCAGAAGGGGTGCAAGGTTTCAATTTTTGAAGGAGCTTACAGATGAAGGATGTAGGTACAGGTTGTATTTGAAATGTAGGAGATGAAGTCTTAGAGGTATTTAGTGGGGAAGCAGTAAAAGGAGGTAAATAATTGGCTAGGGTTAGAATGGCTTCTGTAAAGTAGTTATTAAAGGCATCAGGAATCTGGTTGGAGTTATTCTGGATGAATCCTGAAGGGGCAGGAGTAGTAGAGTGGCCTGGCTGAAGAAGTTTGTTTATCCCTGACTAAATTTTTTGTGGAGTTTGTTGACTGGTTTGTTGGAGGTGAAGGTAGAAGTCTTTTTTGTCTCTAAGAATATTTTTCTTGGTGGCATTTCTTAACTGTTTAAAGTGGAGGTGATCTGATGGACATTTGGTGGCTCTCCATTTAGCCCAGATTTTATTTCTGAGGAGCATCTTTTGCCTAGTTTGTTTTATGAGCCATGGGGCAGATTTGGTTCTAATTCTAGAAGAGCGATAAGGTGCATGGTAATCTAGGATTTGAAGAAATTTGGTGTTAAAGTAGGTCACTGCTTCATCAAGTTCAAGATGAGTCACTGGTGACCAGTCACATGCTTGTAGATCGTTTAGGAAGCTGTCTGGATTAAAGAATTTTTTTAGAGCGGGAGATTTTGAAATTATTAGTAGTTGGGATATGGACTTTTTGTCTAATAATGTAGGTAAGCATATGGTTGCTGATATCGTCAGGAAGGGTTCCTGGTGTATAAGTTTCAGGGTGGCTATTAATAAGGATCCAGTCAAGTGTGGTTTCCTTACTGCTAGGTTTGTGGATTCTAGTAGGAGTGGTTATTATTTGTGAGAATCCGAAGAGATTTATGTGATTAGTAGGGTTAGGGGAACTGCAGGTGGACCAGTCGATGTTGAAGTCACCCAGTACAATGGTGGTCTGGGGTAGTTGGGTAGAGAGGTAATTAAGTAAATTTTCAAGAGTATTGGTATTTTTACCAGGGGGAGATGCATGCAAATTAGATAGATGGATTTGGAGTTTGGCAGTCAGGGTTTCAGAATTTGTATCTAATGATGGGAGCACATTAAAGGGGGAAATTTGGAGATTAGATTTACAGAGAATGGCTATACCTCCACTTTTTTTGGTTTTCCGGACAAATCTAAGGATATCATAGCCAGGAGGGGTAATTTCCTGGTCCAGAGTAGATGGTTTTATCCCAGTCTCTGTAAGGCAGAGAATATCAAATGAGTGCACTTCTAGGAGTGCATGCAGGTGGGAAATTTTATTGTTTATACTTTGAATGTTAAGGTGAGCTATCAGGAGGGAATTAGGTGGTTTAGTTAATGTAGAGATCACAGGCAATGTTAAAATGTCTAGGTAATTGGTATAGCCAGTATTGGGGCCAGTGTTTGGATGAATATCACCGTCTAGGAGGGGGTGTTGCTGGGGATATTGTAGAAATTTAAGGATTTTGTAGAAATTATTAAACATCTTTTTGGTAGTGAAGTAAGTAACATGGGTTGCTCTGTGATATTTTGGTAGTATATAGTTACAGGTACAGGTTATGCTACTGTGGCTAAGGGAGTAGATGAAAGATGATGGTAAAGTTTGCTGGAAGTGACGGTTTTGTTCAGGAAGAGAAAGATTTTCTAAGAAGGTTAGTGAGTAAGGTATTGTAAGAGATGCTATTGTGGTAATTAAGAGTAGTATGTTTGTGAAAATAGTTTTGCATGTTGGGGCCATTGTAATAAGTAGAAATGAGGTAGGAGTAATTTGTGTGAGTAGGTGAAGCAGAAAAAATGAGAGAGTGCTGAAAGAGATTGAGCAGGGTTAAATTATGCAAATAGGAAATTAGTGGAGGTTGTACAGGAGTTGATTTGGGAAGTAGTCAGTGCAGTAAATGGTGAGGAAATGTGAGGGAGTAGCCCAAAGAGAGTTAATTATTACTAAGGAGGAATGATAGAGGTAGGGGAGTGGCTTAGTGATGAGGAGGATAGTGATAAGATGAGAAGAAGGGGGGAGTGGTTAGTGAAGTATAAGTTTAGGACCACTGGGGATGGGTGGGAATTGGGGGTAGGGTATGGGGAGTGAAGTGAGCCCGCAGGGCGAACGGAGCTGGAAGAGCCAAGAGAAGGAGGAGATCCTATAAAAAACAATCAGTGGAATACTGACTATTAGAGGTAAGTTTAGGGGGAGGTAGATAAGGAGGTGATAGGCTAACTACTGATCAGAGTAGGTAGGGTAGTTAAGTGGAGTGTAGTGAATATGGAAGGTTAAAGTGGGTCTATAATGAAATAAGTAGTGTAAAATGAGATCCTAAGTATGTCTAGTGTGAGTCAGTAGGAAAGATATAGAGGGGAAAAGGGTACCATCTAGTGGGCAAATGCTATACAGCAGCAGTGGTACAAGGAAGGTAAGGAGTAGAACTGGTAGTAAAGGAGAGGAATAGTGAAGCCAAGAAGGGGGGTGGGGAGGAGATAAAGAGAAAAGGTGCAAGGCTGCTGGCTGTCCTGGCAGGGAAGGATAATAATTATATATACATTAGTTATTTAGACAAAGTAACATTAGTCCGTACAAAGTAACATTAGTATCTGGCAGATAACATACTTTCTTGCTTCCTTGAGGGGGTAAGTTCAGGGAGAGGTAAGCCTCTATTCCTTGATAGGAAGAGACAGCAGGTGCAAGTTTTAAAATAGAGTGTCCAGGTCGTCAGGTAGGGCAGGTTCTTAATTCTAATGCAGGACAGGCTGTTTTCAAGGCTGGGTAGACGAGGGAGAAAGAAGACAATGTAGAGAAGAAAAAATACTGTTAACAGTTGAGTCAGGTGAAACAGGTCCTAGTCAGAAAAAACAGTAGAACAAACATGGACTGCCATGCTTAGAATGCAACAGTTCAAATCAACTGATAGTAAGCAAATATATACTTTAGCCAGCTACTAATAAAATACTTAACAAAAGTACATAATAACTGTAACCAGCTCTATTAAATACTTAACAAAAGTACAAAATATCTATGACAGTTGAGAGGTTAGAGCAGTGCATTCTAACAGTTTTTTTTTTAAATAACCGAAGTGATGTATTTGACAAGTTTCTTAGGACCACTAAGTCATGCTAGCACCAGAAATGCATAAGAAGAAGTGAGGCACCTCAGATAAATGTTATAAACATTCAGATAATTCTGAAACAGTGTGTTATACAAAGGGGGATGAGGTTTAAATGTAGGGCTGGGAGATACTGTAACGTTTGTTGAATGGTAAGCATTACATAGGACTAATCAGTGAAGCTTGAGCAAGCCCACTATGTACAGCACAATGCAAGAGGATTCAATAAAAGTAGACATAGAGCATTGTCAACAGGCTGTAGTAATCGCTAGGTCTACTTGGAGTTTAAAATGATAGTACACTTTGTAGGGCAGCTTGCGACAAATTGTCCAGGTGCTCACTTGGTGCGATAAGCAAGATGATAGCCCAAGAAAGAAGGTTTAATAACTGTAGAGTTAGCACATAGTAATGTAGGATTGGGGGGATGTTGCAACACTTATTGAATGCTAAGCATTAAATAAGACTAAGTATTCATTGTAAGGCAGTGTGCAACAGGTCTGTGCGGACCATGCTTACCAAGTGGTCGCTTACTGCGAAGAGCAAGACCAGGACACTTACGGTAGCAAAAAGAGTCAATATGGTTAAAAAAAAAAAAAATACCGTTGGATACTTCTCCTACGTTGTCAATACAAATTGATACTGGCCATCTCTTTTCAACCAACGTAAACAACACATCCACAACTCCTGGCTCTGCCCCAATTCTACGCCTGGAAAGTTTTACTCAGACCAATTTACCACTATATTAATATCCTCCTCCTACTCTCTCCTCTCTCTTTACACTACTACCCCTCTCTCACTGCATAACCTACCCTACAATCTATTACCCTATTTACCACACTGCCCACACTGCTCTTGTACTTCAATTCCCATTCTCCTTTTCCTGCTAATGCTAACTGCTCCTACTGTTCTCCAGCTGCTGGCCACTCATGCGTTAAGCCACCATACATGCACATCTTTACCTATCACAACTGGCACAGATCCTTTCTGCAACTCCTCTTTACCAGCTTAGATTTCAGGCTCCAACTCTGCACTATAAAAAAAAATAAATCTTTTTTTTTTTTTGTATTTTTTCTAAAGGCTGAGAGCTGCTGTCAAATTGCACTGTAATATAAATATTCCGCTTTAACTTTCTTGATTACATTCTACCACTTGTTTTATACAACATAATATGGCTAGAATTTCTATAAATTGCCATTGTACTACATTTATATATTTATTCCAAACTTATCAATAATTTCTGTAAATTGACACTGAACTACAATTATGTATTTATTCCTAACTTTTTTCCTGCTGCTATTTGTTATATGGAGCGTTTCTCCCTGGGCCTTCACTGAAAAAGTTCCTCCACTGTAGACCCACTTGGACTACCTCAAATAAATGCAAAAAATAATACCAATAAATAAATTCTTATGGAGATAACTTGTCCTAAAGTGGAAGACTGCTAAACATCCCCCATGAATAATATGTACATCTACATCCTTTATGGAAGTAATAGGGCCATTCCTATAAAAAGGCTGACAAATTCTCTCCACCACAGGATTTGTTTTCATATGTTGTGGAAATGGAATCAGTGTCTCTAGGGAATATAAACAGGAATTATTGACTTGCATTATATCTGAGCAAGCAGTAAATAAATAATAAATAAATCAGTACTGCTTTCTGGGCTTTTAGGAACTGTCTTGTATTTCTAGGTGCAACTTGCAAAATTCTGCTGGTCTCTGGGTTATTTGTAACTAAAATGTAAGGGCTACAAACTTCATGGGAATGTACGGGTAGGCTTCTAAAGATCCTCATGGATGACTAGCCTAGTAAGTACTGTGACCTATGAAATGATTCAAAACATTTTTGAGATGGCGCAGTGCCTTCCTCATGTGCAACCATGCACATGGGACTAACTAGGAGAATAAAAGATATTATACTCCCTGGGGTTTTAGGAACTGTCTTGTCCTGGCTTGTTGGTGAGAAAAAAAAATCTGACAGGACCTTCTAAATCCCTGCTTTTCCTAGGTAACAAAAGAAAAATCTCCTCAGAGTCTGTAACTGCTTCCAAAAAATGCGACTAGCACAGAAGAAGGTAGAGATGATTTATTGTAATTTAAAGCTGTCAGCAAGGAGCGCATCAAGAAAAATGTCAACCCCTATGTGGTAAAGCAACAATTTCTGTGATTTGCTATTACTATGAAAAAAAAAATCTTTTATGTTTTGTTTTTTGAAATGTGTAAACATGAAGCTAAACATATGGTAAATACTCTGGGAATTGTCAACAGCCCATACTTCAGAGCTAAAAAGTGAAAGTGATACTGATCTGTCAGACATGCACTCATGCACTTTGAAGCCAACTGTACTTCAACAGATGACCTTTTCTTTGCCAGATATTTACTTAGATAAAACATGAAAACAATTCTCTACTTACAGTTATGCCCGTCAAAGTTATTATTTAACAAACAATAACTTCTGATAAATGTGCAAAACTTCTAAAATGTATTTGAAGACAAATTATGATGACCTTTTTTGTTTCTTTGATGTCAATATTTTTTTCTCTAGATAACCATGCTTTTAACTGCAAGTTGTATTAGCATATGTTACTGTTTATCACTACAACTGCCACACTAGTCCAGGTTGTGGCTATAGAGTCCTTGGACCAAGTCCACCTGGATAACAAATTAAACAAATCTGTACTGCTTTCTGTGGAATGGTCGCAATGACCTAGGTAAACAGCCATTGTCTATATCTAGTGATGTCATGAAGAACTCTCTACTACAAATGAAAGCGGCATCTTCAGGATTATTAACCTGAAAAAGTCATGATTTATGAAAATGTTTAGGTATGACAAATCTAGAGCTGCCTTTTTGTCCTGCCTTTTTTTTTGTAAACCAATGGCTGGTACAAAAAGCCTCACTGTGGCATACAGGAACGAAAGTCAGACTATGACCCAGATGACACAGGTTCAATTAGCAACTCAGGTGCCGAAGAAGCCAAAGGTGGAGGAAGAGAGGAATGACAAGATGATGTCTGCTTATTTCTATCATGAGCGAGTGAGACAGAACATGCTGGGGGTCTCTAATATCTGGGATTCTGAAGGAGAACTGAGATGTCAAATGACAATGCTTAGTGGTCAAGCAGTTGAGAGGTACTTCGTCATGTAGATGGGTTGGATCTCTCATAACACCAACTGCATGCCCACTTACAAAGATTTCATGAGCAGGTCAGGGCACTTACAACTACGTAAGACATCCAGATAGCAGCAATATGACAGCCCTAAGCACATGCACGACTCCCCAGTCATATAGCAACTGCATATTTGGAGTGCCATAAGACTTCTCTCAGTGGAAAGAGGGGACCCACCCAATTAGAAATTACATTTGAGGTATGCCACAGATGCATAATTAGAATACAGACAGGAGCAATGTGCAGGAAACAAAGGTCAGCAATAGCTACACCAAAAAAAAAAAAAAACAATTTCTAGAGTTTTTTCTTGATTTTTTTCTCTTTATGTGTTTTGTTAAAGTATGATCATCTTTCATGCTTAGGATTATTTCATTAGTACAGTAACTCTTTTTACAGTTGCATTGTTTAATGAACTGAATTAAATATGGCAAGGTACTCACTTGGCATTTATAGACAGCCTATTTAGAGCCGTGTCAGAGCCACCAGTGAAACACGGGTCAAAAACTGCAACAAATGCGACATACACTATGTACATAACAAAGATGTTTATAATGCTACATAACCATCTAGCCTTATTTTAGGAACAATAAGTGATAATACGATATGCATACTCAATGGTAACTTACTGAATATGTATGAAATATGCTGAGATTAAGTATCTCTCTTTCTAGTCCTGTTTTTATTAAATGTAAAAAAGAAAATCTCTGGCTTATGCCGTCCAGTTCTGTTTTCATTTCAAGGCCTAAATCATCTCTTCATTCAACAGAACCCACAGCTTTAAACACAAGACACAACTTACCCCTAAGATATCTATATCTATAACCTAAACTGAATTAAGTGAAATTTCTGAAGCACCTTATTACATGCCTGACATGTGAAACCTGTTAGCCTTTTAATAAATTTGATCTGAATAATCTACAAATTCTGCAAACCTTCTACAGTTAAATGACAAAAGGACAAGATACATTCAAGGAGACACCTAACAACACCCACACATATATATATATTTACAGTGAACATACTGATCTATGACTTGCATTCTGCACCATTAAGGAGCTCATCCTCCTTGATCCCCTGTATCTTCGCAAGTTAAACCACACCATAACTAGGGACTTAAATCTCCACAGCACATAATAGCTAGTCAAATTCATTACCCATTGCCTACCCCAGCTCTGGAACAGAATTAAACCTAGATGAGTGGATCAACAACTATGCATTTACTTTGGGACTGACCTGCTTTGCCCTTGTTGAAAAGGGGGTACAGCATGAGGATCAGTACTGGCAAAGCATACATGGTCTTTTGACTTATTTGTACTTCCTGTGATTTCACGAAACATACCATTAAAAGTCTCAGATTCAGTGACTCAAGGAAGGCAGCACATTACCTTGGATATCTCTAAATGCTGAAATACAATTCCACACTGTAAGTTGCTTTACAGCTTTCATTGAGATATGCTGCCAGGTGCAAGCATTTTAAATAATTAGTTCTCTGCTTTATTAACTAGAATTAAATGTAATAGCAGAAATAAGTTTTGAATCTTCAAAACAATTAAGGCAATAGTCATGTGGGTTTAAAAACACACTTGGCTCATAAAAGTAGTTATATGATCTTTATGACAAACAAAAGAAAATTAACTTGCTTATTATTCTCCCTGTAAAGCAAATTATCACTAATATTTTACTTAAACAGATGAGCAATGTTATTAATTTTATTTGCATCTAAGAGGCTGAAAGCACAACACAATTCCATTACTGAAATCTTCCACATAAAAACCACCACTTTACAGGCGTTACTAAAACCCAGTGTGTTTTTAGATCAAGTATGCTCCTCAACCAACAAGATAAAGCAAAACAAAAATGTCATGTATTCTGAGTATACTACCCTTACATTTACTGTGCTCTGTTGCATACGTAAACTTATGAATTACATTTAATATACTTAGTTCTAAAAGACATGCACTCACACTTACTGTCTGCAACAGTTTCACATTTCACAAAGTAAAACAAATTATCTGCACTATTATTTTCAGTCTAACAACTTTAAGAATAATAGAAATTAAAAAAACAGCAATATCTGCAGTTTAGACAAGTACACAAACATGTTGATACCCAAGCCCTCTATTTTCTTTTGCAGCCCGGTCTATTTAAGCGTTTTTTTCTGTGAAACATAAAACCAAAAAGGACATAAAAACAAATGATCCTTGAACTTTCTGTTATAGGCTCATTTTAATGCTTACAACGCTGGCAGTATCTGATTTCTCAGTTTCGTTCCATACTTGCAATGCTGTCTTTCCAGAGCCAACTAAAAATCAGTCATTGCCACGGCATATACATGCGCCTCAGTCTAAAACTGTCTCGTCATGAATCTCTAGTACTTTGCCTACCTGAGTCTTCATTTTTCTTAATGTCTTTTTAAAACCAAAGGAAAAAACAAACACTATCTAACCATGTAACAATCCACTTTGAGAAAAATACAATGCAAAGAAAATGCATCTCATTTAAGTTTCTATCTGGGTTTGTTCCGCTGCTTATAGATTTATAGGAGGTTACTAGGCTATTGACCTGAGGATTGTTTTAAGCCTAGCCTATTACACCCATTATATTTCAAGGGGAAAAAGTCTAGTCAATGACTATGATTATTAGTAATGACTGCCCATGTCCAAGAGGGATGTGGGAGCTATTCCTGGCAAGAATTTGTAGTTTGCCATCCATTCATTCAGGCTCTTTCTGAACAGTCATAGAGGTGCTCTGCTGAACATGAATTGTTTGTTTATTTTATTTTACATTTGTTGACCGGGCTAGTCTAACTGGATATATGTCCATTTTCAGTAGAGGCCTGGGGAGAAAAGCTCCACATAAAACAAACAGTACATTAAAAATTCAGTTTCAAAACATTAAACTTCCAGAGAAGTGGTAACCTTTGAGAAATGAATTTGTCTCGCCAGCATGTCCTATTTAAATTGCAGGACAGATTTTAGGTCATTGAAGTGGGTAATTCTAGTCCCATTTGACTTACGGATGTGCAGCAACTTCATCAGGTTGGGGTCAGAACTTGCTCTGTAAGCCAGGCACAAGTCTCCCCCCTAAGCAGCCTATATGCTACTTTATACAGTGACAAACACTTCAGTCTGTCTGTGTAAGGCATGTGCTGAAGACCTTGGTTCTTCTTAGTTAAAAATCCCTGGGGTTTCTCAAGTTGCTGCAGGTGCCTGGTAAGGTACATACCAAAGGGGGTGTTACAGTCAATTATGAGCCTGATAAGGGATAAGTATAGGGGGGTTATAACCTCTTTTGCTTTTGAGGCTATGCCTTTGCTAATCGAATGTGTGATGAAGAATGCCTTTCTTACTACAGTGGACACATGGTGGTCGAAGTTTGGGTCACAGTCTACTTGTGTGCCCAAATCCCTTACTATAGCATTCGTACTTAAGGTATTGTTGTTTATTTGATAGTTAGTAGGGAAATTGCTTTTACCGAAGTGGATGACGATGCATGTTTTTGCATTTAGTTAGAGTCTATGGCTTTGGCACCAACTGTTGGTCTGTGTAAGCCCCTCTTGGAGGACCATTGACATCATTTGGGGAGTCGATGATCTCACCAAGTTTGCAGTCGTTAGCAAACTTGGTCAGCCACATCCCCTTTGTTTTGGCCTGGACTTCCGAGAAGTAAATACCAAAGGGGGACCCAGTACTGACCCTTGTGGAACCCCACTGGTGACAGGTCTGCTGGTTGAGGAGTCACCCACTTTGATAGCATGTGTAAGGTTAGTGAACTAGTTTGCAACAAACCTAACAAAGGAGTTGACATTTAGGTGGGTGAGTTTGTCAGTAATGCCTGAATGGGGTCAATAATGCTCTGATTTGAAATGCAACATCCCTGATTTCTTCTCTTTCACTGACTTGGTTGTACAGCCATTGAGAGAGACAGACAGACTTTCTGGAGTTTGTTGCAGTCAAAATGGACCAAGAGCAGACAAGCCTGCAATCTACCACTAGAACAATTGTTTTAAAAAAACTGTACTGTTCTGTACAGTGCTAAAAGAGAAGTTGTGTTTAATGCAGATCTGGATTTGGTAACTAAGCAATGCAGAGTGTGTGTGTGTGTGTGTGTGTGTGTGTGTGTGTGTGTGTGTGTGTGTGTGTGTGTGTGTTTATGGCCAGATCTAGCACAGGGCTCCCTACAACCTGATGCTAGCTTGGTGGGGGAGGGGGGATCCATAATAATTTTTGCTAAAAAGTGTCCCACACTGTCCCACCCACTTCTCTCAACTTCCATTTTACCTTCTAAATCTGTGATTTCTCCCCTGCTTCAATATGACATGCAACAGTTTCCATTTTTTCATCTTTCACTGGCTCAAATGCAGAGCTAATGACAGAGACAGAGAGAGAGAGAGAGAGAGAGAGAGAGACTTCCTGGAGGTTATCACAGTCAAAATGAACAAGTACTGGACAAGCCTGCAGTCTAGCAGTCACATATTGGTCGAAAAAGCCAATACCATGAAGTGCTGAAAACGTTATCATGTTTAGTGTGCATCTATGAACCATGCAGTGCACTGTGTGTGTGTAAGTGCATGTGCGTGTGTGCTTGGGCAAAGGGTACAGTTCTGTTTCTCATCAGTCCCCAGTTTTGCAGAACAGCCCTGATTTTGGCTCATACTTTTGCCTTTGTCATAAAATATTTCATTTTTTGGCAACTCACTGGGGATTACAGTCATATCACAATGCAAGTCATTAGAAATTCGTAGTTATTTTTTTCCAGAAAATGTATGCAGATGCAAAACCTGTTGCTCTGTTAACTTTTTAAATTAAGAGTATGCCTCTCATCTGTCCCCAATTTATGAAGCATATCTGACATTACCAACTATTTTTGCTGTGCATCACAAAATGTTTCATTTTATGATAAATTACTGAGGACCACTGTTAGTAGTAATGTCAGTCATTAGAGTTTCCTAACCATTACTGTTAAGAAAATGCATATTGATACAAAATTAAAAGAACAACAGGTTTTGCAAGTGAATTACAGTTGTCTGGCACTTAGTGCAGTGAACTAAAAAATCTCTGAGCTATTAATAAACTGTTAATGAACTGCTACCTGTAGTCAAAAGTTCAGTGTTTGATTCACTTCACCTCCACTTGCCTAATATATGACTTTCAGTAAGTCACTTAATCAGACATTGCTCATGGGTCACCCCTGAAAAGGGAAACTCTGCCAGTGGGTTTATTTGATTGGGGATTGGCATAGCAGATAAGGTGTTTACCTCACCAACACAAGCTACAGGGTTTGATTCTCACACTTGATGGAAACTGGCTAGGCTTGAAATGGCCCACAAGGGCAGCTAGCCTAGTACTCACTTGTGAACCTATTAACGTAAGATAAAATAGTAAGAAAAAAAAAAATTGGGCGGCTTTTGTTCCTACATTATTGTTGGCTTCGACCTGAATTCCGGAGCAAAGAAATTGAGAAGTATTTTTTTCTATTCTTCTTAAAATGTATAGTTTTCTGGCAAACTGATATTGACTGCAGTCACTAAAAAACAACATGTAAGCACATTTCAGATTTTGTAACCTTCAGAAATTGCATGCCAATGCAAACCTTGTTATTCTAGCAACCTGAGTTTTGGGTCTCTGTCCCTGATCCTTAGGTTAACAGTTGACAGGGCAGAGGGAAGCTACAATCAACTGCACTGTACGATTCTGACAGGAGGAAGCAGAGATGCATCTCTGGGCCATTATTTATATATTTATTCATTTACTTGATCTCAATCAAATATCTGTGGTGTACAGTCATGCAAATGGCTGCAAGTGATGGCAAAATCTCTGTGTGTGCAGAAGGCACAGTTCTCAACTATCCCCAATTCTGCCTCATATTTGTGGTCTGTTCCTTATAAAACATGTGTATTTTTCTGACAAACTGTGGAGTGTAGTCACTAAAAATGAAAAACATGTGCATTTCATAGGTTCATAGGTAGGTACTAGCCTGTTGGCCCAAGGGCCTAAATAAGCCTAGCCAACAAGGTTCCCTGGCTTATGTCACCCAAGAAAGTTAATTTTCTGTGCCCCTGTCGAGCAGAGCCACAGAAGTGATCCCCGGGGTGTATTTCCTATTTCACATCCACTCATCAAGATTTTTCTTGAAGAGTGCTAATGAGGAACTTTGCTTGACATAGATGGGTATCTTTTTCCAGAGTATAGGAAGTTTTGTGAGGCGGTCAGTGTAGGGCATCTGTTTGAGGTCAGTAATCCTCTTTGTGAGGTCCTTTTGTGGCCTTTCCAGCTGCTGCAGATGTCTTGTGAGGTACATTTCAAAAGGGGTGTTGTACTCTATAATGGGTCTAATGAGTGCCGAGTAGAGAGGAACAATGACCTCTTTTTTCCTGGATGAGAATCCTTTTGTGATGATGTGTGCCACATAAAAAGATTTCCTGACTACTGTGGCGATGTGATTGTCAAATGAGAGACTACTGCCCACCTGGGTCCCAAGGTCTCATCACACATTTGGCATTAAGTAGACTGCTGTTTATGTGGTAGTTCATGGGTACAGAGTTTTTACCAAAGGGAATGACAATGCACTTTTTGGCATTGAGCTTGAGGCCATGCCTCTGACACCAGGCATCTGTCTCAGTGAGGCCCTTCTGTAGGATGTCCACATTATTTGGGGACTTGACTATGGCTCCTAGTTTGCAATCATCTGCGAACTTCGTTAGCCAGAGGCCTTCTGTGTTAGCCTGTACTTCAAAGAAGTAGATACCAAACAGGAGAGGTCCCAGGACTGAACCCTGTGGTACTCCACTTGTCACTGGATTGAAGTCAGATTTGGAGTCTGCAACTTTTACAGTGTGGGTTCTGTCAGTGAGCCAGTTGGCAACCCATCTTGTGACATAGGGATTTATACCTAGTTTAGTGAGTTTAGCTATAATTCCAGACTGGGGGATGGTGTCAAAAGCCTTGGCGAGGACAAGATAGACTGTGTGAACCACCTTAGCCTCGTTTATGGCTTTGGTGACTGCCTCAAAGAAGTCGATGAGGTTCAGAAGGCATGATCTGCCTTTCACAAACCCGAACTGGGTGGGGTCCAGAGTTTGGAGGTTACCATGTCTTTGTTCATGAGTTCCATGATGATACGTTCCATGGCCTTGCAGACCGGGCTCGTCAGGCTAATAGGGCGATAGTTCCCAGGACCAGTGGTGGCTCCCCCTTTGTGGAGTGGGATAACTGTTGTTGTGCACCATTCAGTGGGCACAAAGCCTGATGTGAGACTATGATTGAACATGGTGCTTAGGTGGGGAGCCAGTTCATTCTGAAGTTCGTGTAAAACGCAGCCTGGGATGTTGTCCGGTCCCATGGATGCTGTGTTTTTGGTTTTAGAGAGTGCAGCTTTTACCTGCATAGATGTGATTATAGGGACTCTGCATTCTTCCTGTATAGATATGGGCCCTTTAGGGGGTGAGAGGGGGTAAAGTTAGCACTGAACCTATCTGCCAGGATGTTGGCAATATCAGTTGATTCTGTAATTTTCGTGCCGTTGTGCTGCAACTCAGAGCAGATCTGGGTGTTGCCATTAAGACTCCTGACATAGCTACAGAATGCCTTGTGGTTGTCCTTAGAATCAGTGGCGATTTTGTTTTCATAGCTAGCTTTGTAGGATCTTATAAGGGATCTCAGCTTCTTACTGAGGCTGACCAGGCAGCTCCTCCACTCATGGAATTTTACTCTCTTTTTCAACAGTTTCTTCCTTCTGTTGTACAGCTTGTTTATGGCAGGGGACCACCAGATTGGCTTCCTTTTTTTGAATGATAGCATCTTGGTTCTGTTTGGGATAGCACGATCCATGCACTCATGTAAGTGCTTATTGAATGCATTTGTGTAGGATTCAGCAGTCGTAACTGTATTGTCTATCTGCATGGGTGTCATGAAGTTCGCCACTTCTGTCTTAAGAAGCATGAAGTTGGCTTTGGAGAAATGCTTTACCGTAGTTTCCTGGCAGGATGTGGATATCTAGGGTGATTAGCTTTATGGCCGGATCTGACCAACGAGGAGTTGATTTCAGGTGTGGAACACCGGTCACTCATGTTGGTAATGACTAGGTCTAGGATATTGTTGCCCCTGGTGGAGGTGTGGATAAGTTGATCCAGGGCTTTGGAATTTATGAATTCCAGAAAGCGTTGAGTGAAGGAGTTGGTATACTAGTAGTTTTCCCAGTTAATGTTGGGGTAGTTGAAATTGCCCATTATTAGGGTGTTTGGTTGAACCCTAAGATTTTAATATTTCAGACTTTATATCCTTCAGAAAATGCTTGCTAACAGAAAACCTGTTATATTTGCAATTTCCTAAGTTTATAAGAACAATATTTAAAATCTGCTCCTGATTTTGGATCTTTGCTTAGAGACTGGAAGGGCATTGGGTCTTCAGTGGGTTGCATTGTACAGTTCACATAGCTGTGAGCTGAAATACACTTCCAAGTCACTATTTATGCATTTATTTGTACACAGTCAAACAAGAGGTTGTAAATTATTGTCTTAATTATGTACAAGTACGTGTGTGTGTCAATATACATACACGGTTCCTACATCCCAGAATACTTATGGTAAAAAGGAGGAGCTTACTGTATTAAACAGGAGCATTATCATATGAGCCATGTTCTTTAGGTTCAGTCCTTGGTTTTATTCCTTTGCTAGGTGTTGAATTATTATTTGGTTGTGAATTAAATGGACAACATGAAGTCTGTGTGTTTAATGCTACTATTTTAACTCTAATACATTTTTATTTAACTTTTTTTTTTGCAGGCACATGGGTGTGAAATGCACTGTGTTGAGCTACAATACAGTTTGTCTGGCACTTGGTGCAGACAAGTAAGGCTATGAGTTATCAATGAGCTGCTTCTTGAAGGGCAAAGTTCAATCCCTTCGGCCTTTGTCTACTGTGCGACTCTGACAAAATTACCTCACTAAACAGTGCTCCCGAGCTGCTCTTGAAAAGGGACATTTTAGTCCAGTGGCTGTTCAAGTCTTTTAGCAAATGCATTACACACTTTTTGAATTCCTGCACCCTTCACATAACCACTAATTACTTCCTCACTATATTTGACTATGAATCCCAGCAAGTCTCTTGTAGTATAATGGCTTGCCAGATGCACTTAGGATAAATTAAAGTTTCAACGGAAGAGAAATTTACCATTGCTCATGCTGAATCTATTTTTAATGTAAGAACTTTTTTGTTTTGTTCAGATGATTGTTAACGTTTTTAATGAAAATTTCAAATAAAAGTTTTAAATAAAATCAAAGTCTCTGTGATCACTGTGAATAAAAGAAGACAATACTAAGCACATTGACGGGTTTGAATAGCTCTTTATGGTAACTGGGAAGACAGAAACAAATAACTAGGATAGTGGAATGGCTGGAAGGGCCCACGGGTAGTTTACCCCACTCAGGGCCTCATTTAACCCTGATCCGGGCTCTAGAGAATCTCTAAATTAATGGTGCTCTATCAGTAAAACAGCTTTCAGTCTGACTTACGATGAACTAATCCCCCATGAGACACTCCAATTAACTCCCTTCTCATCTTCAGTCAGAACTGAAAGAAAACCACACATCTTTTCAAGACATTTAAAACATTACATCTTTTTCTCTCAAACATCGATCTCTCCATCTCTCACTCATCTAAAGGATACCATCTCCTGGCCACTTACATATTAGTAATTTTCTCTTTCCACTAGCTTTCTGGTACCACCTTCACTGAAGTTTCTGCCAAATACAGTGCGACTAACACAAACAGAGCTAGCACAGAGGGCACTCAGAGCCTGCAGGTCCCACCCAAATCACAAATTTAACAGAAAACAAACCAGTGAAAATGTACTGCAGTTTGGCTCTTTTCTAGATCATAAATTTTTAAAGAAGTAACAGATGTCCACCCAAGGCAGCTACCAACTCCAGAAGGAAGACAAGTACAGCAAAGTAAAATTTACAAATCCACCGTGGATCTGTTTTACTTTGCTGTAATTCTCTTCCTTTCTGGGTTTGGTTAGCTGCCTTGGGTGGACATCTGCTATTTTCTTTTTGTGGTCTGTGGATTTTTGTCCACCTGTTATCCTGCCTGATTACTTAGTTATTAGATCATAAATTTGCCAGACAATAAGCCCGAGCCAAACTTGTAATTAATTAACTGAATTAATTTACTTGTTCTACTGTGATTGGGTTAGAGTAGTGGAACTAGGTTAAGAAGGGAGGTGATGATTAGTGATCAGCAGTATGGTTTCATGCCAGGAAAGAGCACTACAGATGTGATGTTTGCTCTGAGAGTGTTGATGGAGAAGTACAGAGAAGGTCAGAAGGAGTTGCATTGTGTCTTTGTGGACTTGGAGAAAGCATATGACAGGGTGCCTAGAGAGGAGTTGTAGTACTGTATGAGGAAGTCGGGAGTGTTACACAATTATGTAATAGTGGTACAGGATATGTACAAGGGTAGTGTGACAGCGGTGAGGTCTGCGCTCTGAACCCTTTCTTATTTGCAATGGTGATGGACAGGTTGACAGACGAGATAAGGAGTCCCCGTGGACTATGACGTTTGCAGATGACATTGTGATCTGTAGTGAGAGTAGGGAACAGGTGGAGGAGACCCTGGAGAGGTGGAGAGGTGGAGATATGCTCTAGAGAAAAGAGGAATGAAGGTCAGCAGGACTAAGACAGAATATATGTGTGTGAATGAGAGGGAGGATATAAGAATGATGAAGATGCAGGGAGTAGAGGTGGCGAAGGTGGGTGAGTTTAAATATTTGGGATCAACAGTTCAGAGTAATGGTGAGTGTGGAAGAGAGGTGAAGAAAATAGTACAGGTAGGATGGAGTGGGTGGAGAAGAGTGTCAGGAGCGATTTGTGACAGACGAATACCAGTAAGAGTGAAAGAGAAGGTCTACAAGAGGGTAGTGAGACCAGCTATGTTATATGGGTTGGAGACAGTGGCACTGACAAAAAGGCAGGAGTCAGAGATTGATGTGGCAGAGTTGAAGATGTTAAGATTTGCACTGGGTGTGACAAGGATGGACAGGATTAGGAATAAGTATATTAGAGGGTCAGCCAGGTTGAAAGGTTTGGAGACAAAACCAGAAGGGCAAGATTACGTTGGTTTGGACATGTGCTGAGGAGGGATGCAGAGTATATTGGGAAAAAGATGCTAAGGATGAAACTGCCAGGTAACAGGAAAAGGGGAAGGCCTAAGATAAGGTTTATGGATGTGGTGAGAGAGGACATGCAGGTGGTTGGTGTGACAGAGCAAGATGCAGAGGACAGGAAGAAATGGCAACAGTTGATCCGCTGTGGCGACCCCTAATGGGAGCAGCCGAAAGAAGCAGAAGTAGTTCTACTGTGATTGGGTCATGCATTTTTAACTATGTGGTGCATCAGGTAACCTGTTTACTCTGAAGAATTTCTGCATCTGTCAGAATGAAAGCACTTGGGTACTGCTTTAATAAATTATTTTTTAGATATTGCTGTTTGCCCTAGTGGACATTGTCTTTGTTTTTAGCACTTTTGGTGTACACCTTTGGTTGCAACTTGTAATCGAGCTGTAACCTGGGTCAACAGCCAACACTGGTTCACCAAACACTGACTTTAACGACTCGCCAAACAAGTTTATATTTTTAGATCTCTTGTATACTTGCATCTAATTTCTGTAGGCATTAACTAAAGACATTATTGGAGATGATTAAAAACAATCTGCTAAAATATATAGCTATTATGTAAACTGTCTGAATCACTTTCTGAGAGAAGCAAGTTTGCTCCACAGTGATGTCCACTGCATAAATTAAAAGGGTAGAGGTTATAAGCCTATCATTTTAGTCTTGACAAACATGGAAACACCATAATCTGTTGTGTGCATCCTAAAAATGAAAGCAGGTGAAACCTGGAATTTGAGGTAGACATCTAGTAACTTTAAAACAAGTTTTCATTATATTACAGTACAGAGAGAAACGGTTCTCATGCAAAAGAAGGCCTCAACATTGCCAACTTTTTTGTTTGCATTTCACATTTAGGAAAGTTACCATCACCTGAGAACTAGTGGTTATAATTTCTGGTACTGTATTTTAACCCAAGAAAAGAAAGTTTTGCATTCAGTACCAGCATTTACTGGCGGAAAAGGTAGAGTTTATGCTTTGCAAAGTAGTCAGACTGATCAAATATCTTATGATATGTACTGAATCTAGTGCTAAAGGTCATGATTTTGGTTAGGAATTTTGACACACTTGACATGAAGGCAAATCTTACTAAATATGTGGATACTGTCACTGCACACAAGAATGCTGGAAAAGTCTCACATAACTTTCTGCATATCTGTAGCAGCAGACCTTCTCCAGCTAGTGGAACCCATAAGAACTATGATCATGTTACAGCTATCAAAAATTTTATTTTGTCAGCAGGATATATCCCTAAACTTTGCTCCGGATAAATAGGTAATAGTGATTTGCTCTTTAAAAAAGATCTATGAAGTGAATGTCAGCTTTATGAATTACAGAAAAACAGATGACCACAACATTTTTATGTCTGTACTGTGTTAATACTGGGTAGATACACAAGGCTAGACATATTAGAACTCCCCCCCCCCAGGTTTTCTGAAGTTTTAACTTTGCATAATAACATAATATGGTATAAGCGTGTTCAAGTTAGGGCAGTGATACAATAGTCTGGATGTATGAGGTTATTATTTTTGAGACTTCATCAGAATTTTTAAGAAATTCATCACATGTTCTCACAGACATGTCTATATGGTCAGCTACTGTGTTAGCTGCTAAAGTTTCTCTTGAAAGATTTAACTCTCTCATATATATGTATGTTAAGAGTATAGGTAATCAATATTGTGCTGTTGAAAAGCATGCAGCAGTTCTTAAATTGCTTGAAGTACCTGTATGTATATGGTCCTTAAAGGTGAGCTCATGCAGGATTTGCATACGATTATACTATTAAAAAGGTATTAAATAAGTATTAATGAATACCCCTGCTGTAAGCTAAAAATAATTCTACATATTTTTCTTTCAATGGCTTTTTGTAGTTAGTCCATGAAATCAGAAATGTACCACCTCCTATACTTTTTCAGTTCTGAATTTGAAAATGTATTAAGAGGGTGGCAGAGTGCTGCAATGGTCAGCTCTGCTCAGAGCTCTTTGTTCTTAATTTCATTTCTTGGATGGGTGACTTCTATGTGGAATCTACAAGTCCTTCTGTGTTGGTTTTGAGTGGTTACTTTGGTTACTTCCCACATCAATACAACATGCTGTAGGTTAAATATACATGCCCTTTAACCTGCATACAGATATGTGTGTGTGTGTGTGTGTGTGTGTGCATGTGTCATATATGTTCATCAAAGATGACCTTCTCTGACTTACAGCTGTAGTGCCAAGAAAGATTTTGGCTGTTCCACACCTCTGAAAAGGATAAAGCAGGCATTGTAAAATAAATAAATTAATATATTAAAAGTAGTAAGTAGGTAAGGCAAGTTTAAGATAACAGTTCTCACCAAGTTTGGAGCCTACCATTTTATTAAATCTCCAGTGGCTGCCTAGAGCAAAATGACTGTGACTAAACGTAGTGTCCCTTAACAGAAATCAAAAGTTTGTGCATGCATTTATTAGCTACTACTATTGAATCTCAACACCTAGAAATATTGACCCGAGTCATAAATAAGACTGAACTTACACTGGTACAACACATTACAGATTCACTGCACTTTTGCCTGTACTTCTCAAGGAAAACTACACAGCAGCTGATGTCGTTTAAAGAGACGGTAATGAAAGAAAAGGCTGACACTTGTTTAATTTGACTCTTGTACAATCAACCACATATGGCTAAGTGTTCCTTTGATCATCAGCAAAAAGACAAAGTTATTACAGAAAAGCAGATAAGCTGATAACTATTATAAATATTTGCTTAACCTCCAAGACAAGCCAAAAATAATAGCACATGTACAAGCAGGTGTGCCCCCCAGAAATAAAAAAAAATGTTCATTACAGCTCACTCAGCAGCTGGATAAGGAAATGAGGAATGGTCTCTGTCAACTGCTTCCTAATCTGCCAAAATGTTAAGCTTGTCTCAGGTATTAGCGAGTGTCTGGATTAAGTTACTTGGTAAATTAGGCACAGTGCTTTGTAACACATTGTTCCAAAGGAATCTGGGTGGAACATGTATATTATTGTGGAGGGGAAAATATTCTTTTGATAGTGTTACTCATACTTTACACAAAGCAGACATATCCTCATAGTGTGCCTTCACTTTTATTTCTGTTTTCCAACTCTACAGACTGTGTGGGATGGGAGTTTGGCATAATGGTTAAGGTGTTTGCCTTATAAACCAAAGGTGCAGGGTTTGATTCTCAAATGGGGTAATTGGCTAGGCTTAAAATGGCCCACAAAGGCAGTTAGCCTAGTACTAATCTATGAATCTATGAATGTTAGCCTGCAGCTTCCTTTTGTTTTTTTTGTTTGTGTTCTTAACCTTGGCTGAAGTTAATCTGGGGAAAAAAGTATTTCAAACATAAAAAAGGTCGGTTGACTGTGAAATAACCAAATACTTCCACCAAGTAAAATGAGAGCCTCTATATAAAAAATAAATAACTGCAGCAATTCTGACAACTCAACCCTAAAAAAATAATGTGCTTTAATAACTGAAACAGCATTCTATGTAACCTCACCTTAAACTTACATATACCAGCTTCATGGTCATACAACACTGGGGAAGGGTACAGTAATCTCAAGAGATGACAGTTTTTGCTCTAAGAAGAGCAAGCTAGCAAGTGAACTTTGAAAAAAAATGTACTCCATGAAAATACTGGACAGCTGAAAGCATGAACTTAAATTTCACCCACCACAGAGTTTATTCTATGTTTCATGGAGCTAAGCCAGCAACACTCACTCGCTGTTTTCTTCATCATGGATAAAATCTCATTATTATGCATTTATCAAAATTCATTCATTCATTACTCATTTAACCCAATGCAAGTTTGTGGGGGAGGTAAAACCTACACAGGCATGCAGACAGTACAAGGCAGAGAAGCTTGTATGAATGGATTACCAACCCATTGCAAAATGTACACATACTTATTCTCACACTGTACATACATACTGCAAATCAGATAAAACTATTAGTAACTTTTGGAAAGTATAAGAAAATGACTTACCGGTTCTCTAAAATGTTGGCAAAGGTTGGGAATTCCTTGGCTTCCCATATTAAAAGAAGTTACAACATTCTGAGCTTTAAAAATGCAACAGATATTTATTTTAGTGTAACAAAATACAGAACTTGACAAGTTATAAACACCATATTGCCTGTGCTTTGTATCAGTACTGTAGTATACCTTTGAGCAATTCAGAAGACTGCTGATTCACTTATTGCATTCCATTGGCATATGGTACAAACGTGGTGCACCTGAAGAAAATCCACAAGGATACAGGAAGGACACACGCAGTCCAAACAGAAAGCAAGCCAGCTGAGAGCCAAACTGAAGAAAGAATTGCTACGAGGACACAATGCTAACTTCTGTACCACTGTGCTGCCCATTTATCAATCTTAATGCCCTGTGCTAAAAGGACACACGACCAATCACACAAATTCCATGAAAATGCACACAATAAAGTTCAAAATAGGCCTAAAAACAGTCTGCTTGTTTATGTCTTTCCCTTCTAAAAAGATCCCCACTCTTTCAATCAACTTCCAGCTTATTGCATACTAGCTACTCCAATGCTCAACTGCTCTTCTTCAAACACTGCCAACCCCATAACAGAAAGTTTGACACTGCACATACTTGCATGGTTTAGTAATTTCTCAGGCATCATTTAACATATCTCTATTTCTCCTTGTTAGGACTATCTGCCCCTAAATGACGGAACTTGCTACCACATTTAATCACTAACATTAGCAACTAAACCACCGGAAAAGAAGCACTAAAATGCTTAAAAAAGCTACAAACACCCGCTACACAAAATAAAATTTGCACTATACCAGAAACCTTTCTCTGACTGTTTTCAGCCCTCACAGTACTTTACTGAAACTGTGAGAGAAAATATCCTACCGCAAATCCAAAACCTTGTCAGTATAAGCAACACCTCAGTACTCCCCTAAAAAAGAGGCTACTGACCTAGTGGGACTAACCCAGCTAGCAAAAAATAAATAAATAAACTTGAAAGGAAGCAACTCTCAAATTAACTTGCATCTCATATAAAATAAAGCAAAAGTCATGTTCATTTATGACATACCAGCAAAGGCACATGTCCTGTAGCTGCCCTTTGTTTTTGTATAAAACAGCATGGGTCTTAGGCTCTTGGCTTATGGGCCAAATATGGCCCATGAACCCTTTTAATCCAACCCACACAGCTTTGCCTATAAATGCTCAATTTGGCCTGCAAAGCATTTTTTTATACTAAAAAATATTCCAAAAAAATAAAGTCCAGCTTGCAATCCAGTCTACACTGATAAATACTCGACTCTTTGATCCAGACGGCCTGTAGCAGCTTCCTTCTCGCTCTCTCTCTGTCATTGGCTTGACTACAGCCAATGACAAAAGACAGACGTTTCCTGGAGCTCAAAACTTACCAACAGCAAAAGTGTTTTAGCCTTTTTACTGTGGTACTTAATTTGCATGCAATGTTAAAATGTAAAACGTCCCTTAAAGACTGTTTTCTTTATTTCTGTATGTTTAAAAAAATCAAGCACATTCTAGATTTAACCCACCTTACACAGCCATATAACCAATATTACGGGTTTTACTAACTGGCGTTAACGGAGGGGGGCAAGCATCAGGAGAGTTAGTGACAACATGTATTTAGAGTTAAAACTAAGACAATGAGTGCTTTGTGTTGCCTTTTTTTTTAAACTACAGCATAGTTAATGACAATGTGTTTTACTTTAGCAACAAGCCAAAGTGAAATACCGTTGTAGGGATGCAGTTGTAAGTTGTTATCTGCACTTCTTAAGCCATCAGAAGGGACCATATATTATTTATTGTTGTTTTTCAACTTAATCAACACATGCACAGTCTCTGTGTAACAATACCTCAGTGATCCACCAATCAGAGTATGCACTGCAGTTATGTGTGGTTACTGACATCAGAGAGTTAGGATACTGGTGGCCTAAAGAGTTATGGACTGAGCTGGATCAATACAGACATTGTTAAAGGATTGTCCTCATGTAAATGACATTTATTTTGTTAATCAACCTCAGAGTACTAAAACTACAATTACGTTTTTAAAACTCCAAATGCCTGTACTCCACCAATAATGCCATTTTCAGACAAACTCTAAAGTTTTGAAACAGAAAAGAACTCTGTAACTGAGGTATGCTGCAATTTTAGTGAACTTTGAATGAAACAAGAAAATGTACTCAACAGAATTTTAGGATACAGACTTAGTTTTAAAGCTATAACTTAGCGTCAGTATGTCATTGAGGGGTGGTGGAAATCTCAAAATTAGTATTTCTGTGTAGAAAGCAGATAAGAACCTGGCACTGAGTTGAACATCCCACTGATTTTTGGTGCTAAAACCTGATGAGAAATCCAGTCCATACTCTTAGTCCTGCCCACCTTGTAAAATATCAGACCAGAAAACCTATCAAGGCACTTGTCATAACAAGTCAGTTGGGTAAGCATCATTTAAAATGATTTTTCTGTGCAACTGGAGTCTTAATACTGTGGAACTGAAAAACATGAGGAAATTTATTAGGTGGGACTGTTCACCTCATAGTATTGTTTGGTTGCCTGCTGTATAATTATACAGCTTTTATGCAATACCTGGGTGCCACCATTATGTCACATTATTTAGGTGTCTGAGGGCTGGTAAATCATAGAACTTAAAATTGTTGTCTCCATTTTGTTTTCCTTCTTTTTATTTCTTGGTTGTCAGCGTTTAGCGGAGTGCAGTGAACCTTAAGCAGCCCTCGGGTTACTTCAGCGGTTTTATATCCCTGTAATAGGCTGTACAAAACTATATCACATAAACCTGTGCAAACTGTTTACAAGTTGAGAACTCAAGCCCTGTCCTTGTACTTCGTTGTCCTGGTAATATTAAATGTATGTATCTTTCTTGAAACTCGGTCACTATTGAAAGAGGACTGATGTGGCACAGTTCACCAACCATTACATAAAATAAAGTGGCACAACTCTCAAGCCTCTAAAATATTCAACAAAAAGGCATTTAGGAATGGTCTTCAAGACTGAAGAGGATTAATTAGGATGAATCACATTTGTTCAATCAACTTGAGATCAGTCACCACAAAAATATCAAAAGCTAGAGAAAATCAGACTCCAAGCTACCTAAATAAAATGCATTGCACAATGCCCCTGAAGTATTTCTTTTGCAGAAGAGTTACTCCCCTGCACACCCCAATACGGGAGTAAACTTCCATGACCCCCCCCCCCCCCAAATCTCTATATACCTACTTAGAGACCATACAAACTCAGGGAAAGTAGAAAAAGTATAACACAAAAAGAAAAAAAAATTCCCTTTTCTCCAAGTTCCACAAAACCAAAAACAAAAGGAAAGCTCCAAGATACTGAAATGTTAACTACAACATATGATGTTTCTCCTGTGACACTTTGTGATGTGATGCAACACTACACAACTGCCTGCATTTTACTTCTAATTACTGCTTGATACTGTGCTAATATGGTGCCCTTCCATCAGCAAATATACATCTCATATCTACAGAATGGACGTTAGCTTATTTTTTCAATGCACATGATAGACATTTACAAAGAAGGAAGGTGTATTTATTACTGTTGCTCCAACAATACATGAATGAAGTGTAGCTGCTGTGGACATAAGTGTGATGGACCTAAAACTTCATCTTTCTACTGAGCTTCAAAGCAAATCTGCTTTTAGGTAGTCACTCAAGAATAAGCAGATTTTAACAGTTCGACAATGAGAAATAAGAGGTCTGTAAAGAATAGCAGTTTGAGTCAATCAGGGGATTCTGCATCATATTTCAAAGTATTACCACAAACATTGTGTGCTACTCTCCAGACACTTCTGCTGGAATCTCACCTTTTCAGTTACAATACTTGGAAAGTCTGCTTGCTTCACTTTAAATATGAAATGCTACAATGCTATTGTTTCACCCATTTTACTATTTTGCATTTCATTCTGTAGATTGCCTTCTTTCTAATCAGAATCTCTCATGCTTCTAGTAAAAAATATTTGCAGAACATTTTTTATGTGGATATATAAAGTGATGTATACAACAGAAATAAAACATAATTAAAAGTAATCATGATATAAGAAAGTACATACGAGTCTATGCTGCGTGTAGGCCCAATCAGAGATGACATGTTACTAGGACAGTACAACATAATTTCCAGATAGCCACGGCGTGGGTGGGTTATAGTTACCGTAACTGCTACATGTTCCAGGGTCTTCATACCAGACAGTAACAGGTCAGCTTCTGTAACTGAAGAAATACAACACTAAAATGTTAATGCTGTTGTATTCATTTTGTCTCCAGTAACATTACCAGTGTTGGCTCAGGACAGCTTTCTAAATAAAACTGCCTCATGCACATAAATTATCATTCTCATTAAAGATTATACATACAATTTGAAAAATGCTCACCTAGTGCTTTAAGTAAGTATGCAGAGCGCTCAATTAAATTGCATTGAAAACAAAGTTTCATGGTGTATTTTACATGGTTTATTTTACAGAAATACTACTAGATAAATAACCATCCTTGCCTGTTCATGCTACTTATTTTCTATTAACTACATTCTTAATCAAAAATAAAGAAGCAATAAACCCCTTTACAATGGGTGGCAAGTCATCTAGGCACCTACAAAGTATGAAAATGCGGGTGCTGAGATAACAATGTTGTGGTAGCCTTTTTTATTTTAAAATCATGACAATTTTAAAATTAAAAAATAACACTTTTAGCACAGTTAACCTATTAATTAAATAATTACCATAAAAACAAAACAAATCAATGAAAAATCAACCTGAAAGTGACTTGTCATGTCATTCTGCATGCAGTGTCCTTTCTCCCACTGAAACATAATAACATGTCATGGTTAGCTAATCCATGGTGTGTTACTATGTATCCTAAGCACTAACATCAATTACTGAAATGTAGCCATCGGTACTATTCTCAAATTCTCCTCATTCTGATATGATCAATTATACTGGTCAGGTGTGCTTTTGCCCACAACAATGATCATTCCATTTTTATAAAAAAAAAATTAATAGCAGATGCTACATAAGCCAGCTCAGAAAAGGTAAAGATTTCATTCTGAGTGTTTGAGGAGGTCACATTTCATTGGCAAGACAGTCTCCATCAAATCTGTGCTTTTTATGGCATTATTCTGAAAGGCGGTCATTGATTACTTGTGTGTTGGACAGTGGGGAAGAAAGGATGCACCTGACAGATTTGCAGAGGGCTGTTTTTGAAACAAGAAATTATAAAAAGAAATAAAAAACTGTTTCAGAACGATGTGACAGGCAATCAAACATGAAAGTTTTACACTTAACATAACCAATAGAGCTAAATGAACCAAATCCATCTTCTTCAAACCTGTAAGACTTGACTGCCGGCCCAAATCATCTTAGTACCTAAAGACTTTTCCAGGTACAAGCTTCTCCCCTTACCCATAATGCACTACATTTCTTTTTCTCTCTAGAATAGAAAGGCTGCTGCTTTTTGATAGAAGCACTAATTAATGCCACTAACAAAAAATGGAGCTGACCTGAAAATGCCTCTTCTAGGCCTCACCTACAAGGATGGGGGAAGACTGGTGGCTGCACTGACAAGGATGGACACAGATCACCTAAGCCACTTGTTAAGGTAAGTACTTAAATTTCTTATCTAGAATGATCCAGTCCATCCTCTTCAGAGCTTCCAAGTATTTCATTTAGTGTGGTGTCCTCAAAGAAGGACCATGACCTTCAGATCACATATAGCATCTTGTGAAGATATGTGGAGAAACTCATGTTGCAGCCACACAGATTTCATCCAAAGATGCATCAGAGAAAAATGCCTGAAAAGTAGTTATTGTTCTTAAGTGTACGGTGGGTGGGAAGATATGTCATACATTTGTCATATTTCTCAAAAAATGAATACACTTAGTAAGACCAGTGGATAGAATGACGTTACAGTCCTTATAATTGGGCTTTTATGCTGCCTTTGTCCTATTAAGGTAAAATCTCACCTGTTTACATACTTCTAGAGAATCCAGAACATACTTTCCCAAATTAGAACAAGAACAATGAGTACAGGAACAAGAAAGGGAGGTTAATGGCCTGGTTAACATTCAGTTCCATGGCTAACTTGGGCATAAAAGTAGGGTTTGTCTGCATGATCAGTCTTGTGCTTCAGAAAGATCAAGTAGGGAGAATTAATTGCTAAATTTCTGAAATTCTAGTGAAGGTTATTTGCCACCAGAAAAGTTGTCTTCTGAGACAAATAATGTCAGCTTCTCCAACCTAAAGTTCAAGTTCCAGCACAGTACAGGACTCTTAACTAGGAACATGATGACAAAAATACCTCTGAGGAAGGACTTGTATCCTTTTAACTTATTCAGTACAGAGCATCAGGAGTTTAATTAATCACCTTGCTTCCAGATGTTTTTAGTTCACAAAACCACTTGCCTGCTGAGAGGTTTTCTCCTGAAACCTCTCTCCTCCTCAACCTTTCCTCAGGAAATATCAACTACAACTCCCCCTACTATCACTATGGAAGAGGTCCTTAATGCTCCTCAGACCAAAAACACTGCATCAATGGGCCCAGACAATATCCCAGGATGCCTTCTAAATAGCATGAAACACGATCTGTCAGGGCCTTTAGAATTACTATTTAACTGTAACCTCCAAACAGTTTCATGCCTCATGAATGGAGAAATACAACGGTCATCTCTCTACACAAAGATGGGCCACCAACAGATCCATAAGTCTCACTAGTCTTGTATGTAAAGCCATGGGAAAAATTATCATGGAGATGATCAACAGAGACACTGGACCCAACCCACTTTGGTTTTGTTAAGGGCAGATCATGCCTACTTAACCTGGTGGAGTTCTTTGAGAAGGTCACCAAAACAATGGATGAGGGCAAAATTGTTCACACTGCCTACCTTGACCTAGTCAAGGCATTTGACACAATACCCCACTCGGGCATTGTTGACAAACTCGGGAGGTTAGGTACAAACCCGTATGTCACATGGTGGATAGTCAACTGGCTCACAGACAGGACCCAAGAAGTTAGAATTGGGGAGTCCACCTCTACAAAAAGGCCAGTCACAGGATCAGTCCTTGGATCGCTCCTTTTTGGCATTTACTTCTCAGAAGTCAAGACCAATGTCAGTGGTCTCTGGCTGACTAAATTTGCAGATGATTGCAAATTAGGAGTTGACATTGAATCTCACACTGATACAAATGTTCTCCAGAAGGGGCTGACATAGACAAACAACTGGTGTCAGAGTCATGGACTAAAACTAAATGCTAAGAAATACATAATAGTATCCTTTGGGAAGCCATCCATCCCTGGTAACCATCATATTGACAGCACACTCTTTGGAGTTGACCCAGTAGTCAGAGACTTAGAGACACACACAGATAGTAATCCAGCCTTTGACCATCATGTATCTATAGTAATGAGGAAATCGTTCTATACTGCACAACTTGTAAAACAAAGGTATGGCATCCAAGTTCAAGGAAGTCATTGCTGCACTGTATTCGGCACTCATCAGACTTATCATTGAGTACAATGCCCCCTTTAGTATGTACCTAACCAGGCATATACAACAATTGGAACATCCACAGAGGTTCCTCACTAAAAGAATACATGCTGCAAGTCAAATGTCCTTTGCAGACTGCCTCAAGGTCTTATCCAGGTATTCTGTATCCTACAGGCTTCTGAATGGAGATCTATGCCTGGTCTACAGGGCACTGTCAGACCCCCTCTCTGATGGACCTCCTGCATATCCACAAAACAAACAGCACAACAATTGTCCATTCTAAAGACTTAAACCTTGCGTGTGATATAAATAGGTCCTGCTGGAGAGACAGGTATGTATCCCAGAGACTACAGTGTCTAAGGAACAGGCTCTCCATCCATGTGAAGCAGAGTTCCTCCCTAATCCAATTCAAGTGCAACTTGGACAATTGGATGGGAAACTGGAAATTCATCCCTGGTTTGGTACCTATGTCTCCAATGGACACAGGTAACCTGTAAATGGTTCATCTCCCAAACCTTGCTTACATTTAACAAGGGTATCAGAACTTGTCAGATATTTGGGATGCACGGCTAGGCTTAAAAAGGTATGATATTGTGCAATAAATGGAAATAATCCATATCACATTTCTGGACTCACTGCAATAGCATACTGGTACTAGCAGCCTGAATAAATGCTTTCTGATATCAGACTCTAAAAAGTAAAGATTTTCTATCCCCTGTAAGTTTTATAATGCCTTTCCTGCCTGTTAATTTAATAACCACGTGTGGGGTTAGATGAGGACTGTGAAGAAAGTTTTTAGTCTTTTTTTTTTTTTTTTTTTTAAAGTAACTTGGGAAGTCACTCACAAACTTGCAGATCTCACAACTGGCAACTGCTTCAGATGTGGTCATAAAGATTCTAATCACTGGGTTGGAGATTTTCCACTGCTTCTAAAAATTAAGGATAAACTAAACACAAATGACAGTAAATTGGACAATTTCATGAACGCATCAGAACAGCATCTGATGAACATGGAAAAGCCCTGAAAGATAATTCAGATGCAACTGGAGAGTTACAGAAACACATCCACTTGGCAAGCACACAAGATGCCAAACAGCAGGTTAAATTGAATTGGCTACAGGTTAGACTGACAGAGTTAGAAAACTGGGCTCAGAGAAGGAACACAAGATTGATGGGTATACCTGAAAGAAGCAAAAGCAGGTAACTTTACTAGTAAAAATTTTGTTTACCACTTTGGCAAGGTTGGACGAAGCAGAATTAAATAAAGAACAATCACAGAACTGTGCTGGGGCAAATGTAACAGTGAAATGACCCCAGTAGCTAAATGTCAGATTTTTGAATTCTAAACCTAAAAAAAAAGATTGTTTTTCTACTGTGAGGACCTGGTATGAAGTTAATATACAAAGACGATCAGGTATTTTACAAGCATTATTATTCTGGTGAGACCAGATTTAAATGAGAAAGTTTATTACAGTAATACAACTCCATTAACAGAACAAGATGAAATTTTGATTGCTCTAACTTGCCTTTTTAAAAGTATATTTTTCATTAGAGGCTAATGTTTTTTGGAGCCAAATGATGGAAATTCATGCTACAAAGAACTGGGCAGAAGCCAGATGGAGACGGGCAGAAAAAGACTTAGACCAGCACTGGTAGAGTTTTCAGTAGCATCTAGAACAAAAGCTGCTGTTAAAAAAGGAATAATTAGTACATCGTATACAATATTGCATGATAACTATAAGAATCTGTCAGAGAAGGTTAGAAAGGATTGGGAAGAGATAAGCAATTCACATAGAAACAATGGGGAGATAGATGTCTCCCAAATATGCAACAAAGTCTAGAAGATTTAGGCTCTTTGCTTGGGAGTGTTTACATAGGTATTTTTATATCCAAAATAGGCTCTAAAGAAGTTTTTCTCAAGTAGATAGCAAATGTTGGAGGTGTGATGGAAAAGAAAAGTAATTGGGAACATATTTTCTGGGACTGCAATGAGTTGGCAGACTTAAAAAAATTCCCTGCAGACTACTCTATCAGAAATACTGGCTGAGCAAATTGGTATGACTAAGGAAATAACTTTTTTGAGCTATGATACAGAATCGGAATTGCCTAGACAGAGTAAGGCCTTGCTGAGTTTAATTGCGGTGGCTGCCAAAAAAGCAATTACTAGGAAATGGAAATAAAAGTCTAAACAAACTGTATTAGAAGTAGTGAATATAGTAACAGAAATAAAACTAGAAATGGGATCTTTAGAAAAGGATAGGAGCAAATTACACAGAAAAAAAGGAAATTGTGGGAACAATGCATGAAGATGAGGAATGAGGTTTAAAAGAAGGCAGGATTTGAATGAGCTATGTAATGTTTGAATGACAGTGACTGGGTAGATTATAAGTGATATATAATGTTTGCAACTAAAACTATGTAAATATGGTTTGTTTTCATTTATTTAAATGTATGATTGCCCATGTCATAAGTAATAATTTAATAAAGATGTTTCTTGTTTAATAAAGAAAGAGGAAAAGACTTGTTTATCTACTACATTGTCTTAGTTGTGTATCTGAATGAGACGATCAATTGTACCTTTAATATTATTCAGTGATGCAGCACATAATCCAACCTTGTCGCTATTACCTATCAGATGTTTACCATGGTTACAGCTAGAGTACTGGATTACAGTTTAATATAAGCTCTTACCCTTCACCTCCAACCCACTGGTCGGTTTTCCTTTTTATCTCTATTTTCTAGTGGCTGAGTTCCTGAAAGCACCAAGGGAACCTACAGAAGAGAAATTTCAGAATGAAGAGGGGATGGATAAGATTAGCTGGCACTTTTGAATAGTCAAGGTTGTCAGGGGAAAAGCGCCTGCGAATAACAGTTATTGCAATTAGCAATAATGTACTGAGAGGACACTTTTCATTGCTTTCCTAGTTTTCCTAGTTGTAGTGTACTATCTGTATACCTTCTTTCCTTACCTTGAAAGCATTTTCAAAAACATAGTAACAAAAAACGGCAATACCGGTAAAATCACTCTTAGGACAAATGATTAGATAAGAAAACAAACCAAAGAAGTGATATCACAGCGGGAATATAAATATTTAATATCAAGAGGTTAAAAGCAGGATAAAACAATAAAATGAGATTAGAGCTTTCAGCATAAAGCCTTCTTCAGATCTGGTTTCAATCAATGAGTGCAGCCTTAAATGGGGACATTAACCAACCATAATCATCTCCCCAGGCAATGCCTCCTTAACATAGGCTTAAGGAGAAGTAACTCATTCAGTCCTGGATGCTTATTAGCCCTTAAGTCGGCTATCCATTTACTTTCTTCAAGCTCAGTAAATTCTTCAATATTTCCTCCTCTTGGGTTACTGTATACCTGTTGCAATGCCATAAATTGAAAGTCATGTCCAGGACTTGAAATTATATGTTTACTTAAGGCATTGGTGGTTACTTTGTTAAATGGGCAGTTGGTTTTACCTCCCACACAGATTATGTTCTTAGCCTGACAATCAACATAGCCTGTCACAGGATTTTCAAAATATCCATCAGATAGCTGCATATGCTGCAGCGTCCACACCCACAGGGATATTTTTCTTAGGGAATGAGTCCTTACAAAGTAATTATTTGGTTTGTTCTTATAGCAAAATCGAGGTACATCAAGCCAGTGTTACTGCTATAAGTTAATGTACATCTCATATTGGGATACGATTCATCTCTTGTTTGCTCCCATTCTGGGGTCCCCTATGGAAGTATGGTTTGCCCTTGGTACTATGTAGCTGTGAGGCTTGACAAGCTATTATATTAATTTCACCATCTTTATTGCCTCTTCCTGACAACTCTTTCTTTAATTCAAGTGCATCGTAGACTTCATCTTTGGTATTTAGTCTGGACTGCCATAGGAATTTGTTCCTAATGACCTGTGAAAATATGCTTAGGATGCATACTAGTTCGATGCAAAGAATTGTTCCTCCAGCTTTCCTTCTTGTAGGTACAGGTCTCTATCTTTCCATCAGTGTCCTTCAATATAGTTACATCTAGGAAATCAATCCTAAATTCGGATGTTCGGACATCAAAATCTAAAAAGTCGGTGGTGTTTCTTAGATAGTCTATGAACATATTGAGTTGCAATATATCACTGCCCCAAAGGAAAAAAAATGTCATCAAGAAATTTCTTATAGTATAGTAAATGTCTCACCCATTGATTGGTGTCTTTAAATATGAAATCCATCTCCCATTATGCCATAACAAGATTGGAATATGAATTGGCACAGGAGGTCCCCATCGCCACTCCCCATTTCTGTATATAATGTTGATCTTCATGCATCAAGACATTGTTTTCTAGGATGATTTCCAGTAGGGAAGTTATCTGCTGTATATCATTGTTGCGATATTCACCATTGTTACTTAATATCCTTCAAATTGATTCAATTCCATATTGGTCTGGTATGACTGTGAAGAGGCTCCACATGTCCATGGTCACCAATAAATCCATTCCTTGTAGCCCACTGGTTTGACAGAAATTCAAGAGTCCCACAAGAAAATCCTCAGTATCTTTTAATATGGTGTCATACTTTTTCAGGGCTCTCTTCAATCTGTGTTCCACATAAATGGAGGGTTCAGTAGCCCAGCCACCTGCAGAGACTATAGGTCTTAACGGAGGGTTATTCACTTGTTTATGCATTTTGGGTAGTCCTTCGATCACTGGATAACCGGTTCCTCCAATAGGAGGTACACACATAGTTCTTCAGTAATGAGGTGCATAAGCATAAGGTCATATAAGCTATGCTGATTGTTTAATATTATCTTCTATAGTTCACTTGTGTATACACTTCTGTATGTGGTGGTATCACTAAGTAATTCTAACATTTTCATTCTATACCATTGCCTTATCCATCACAAAAGTTGCCCCTCCCTTGTCCGCTGGCTCGATCACAAGTGCATCATTCATCATCAGTTCCTTGTAGGGCTTTCTGTTCACCTTCAGTCAGATTATAAAAGCCCCCACATTTATTGTTGCTTCACAGCTCAAATACTTCCTTCTCACAGGTCCTCACAAAGGCATCTAGTAAGGGATGTGGAGTCGGCCCCATCAAACTGGGCTTCTTAAACAAAGGCAGATTACCATTATTGCCTTGTAGTAAAGTATTGTTAGAAAATATCTGCTTCAAAGTAATGCCTCTAGCAAAGTACTTGAGGCCAAAGACAAATTCATTATGTCTGGGTGCAGTTGCAGGTATAAAGGAGAGTCCTTTATTAAGTAACTGAGCTTCCATATCAGTTAATGTATATGAGGATATGTTCACTACCAGATTAGAAGCTATATGGGTTACACTGATGTCTTCCTTTTCTTCCTGTCCCTGCTCATCAAGCGCTCCCTTCTGTGCAGCCCTTTCTGTTTCAAAAAATGGGAAAAATTTGAAAAAGCAGAGATTGATGTGACTTTAGGGCGTGCACCTCCTGGCCAATCACTCGTCTCTATGGATGATTCATTAGCCCCTGGAGCTTTTTTTACTGTTGGTCTGATCTTCATTATCCACATTTGTTGAACTATGTATATTTTGCAGCCATGTATTAATAACACTATCTGAGTTGTGTGCTATCTCACTCAGATCACATTTCTCTATAGATAAAATATCTTTATTTTTATTTTGTGATTTCGCATTCATTAGTCTTCCATTTATATTATTAAATGTATTCCTATCTGATGCACCGCCTACATCTGGTTCTGAACGGTCATGCCCCCTCTCTTCAGTAAGCGCCACATTTATGGTAGTAACAGTACCTTGAAGCTGTTCATGATTTTTGGAAACATCACGTTTATCTTCTCTAGGCCACTCAAAAATATGCCTTCTTTGAAAATCATCATAGTCACGCCCAAGTTTTTTAGTTTATAAAGCCTTAAGCTTCTCATCATATGAGACCAGTGCTAACTTCAAGTCCGTAAATTTTAATAAAATAGAATCTGGAATATCTGTTTGTTTCAGTTCAGCTTGTTTCAAGTCTAAAAAAGATTAAATTTCTTTTAATAGTGGCAGGAAATAGTTAAGTAAAAGTCTAATGTAGCTGAAACTCGCATTCATGTTAATTTCCTGCCATTTAGCCAGAAGATCCCATAGGAAGGCACACAGTCATGCCTCTCTATACGAAGCCATGGTATAGGCATGCTTCTAAATGGAAGTGTTGCCATTGCAACAGCTTAAGTTTAAATGTGGCTGTTTCCACTTGCTTATATAAGGAGAGGTACTTCTCATACAGGTCCATCCCTCTCTTTTTCAACATCAAGAACATTCATAAAATTAAGGTGCGATAGCGGATTACCTTCCTTGTTGTTGGTTAGCATTTCTGTAACAGCATAACAACCATTGTTACTCCTTGGTTTACCTTGTTTCTCCTTCTGCGGACAGTAACTTAGTTCCAGATTATAGTCAGCCATGACTGGTTTTCTGCTAACAATAAAATGAAAATAGCAACAAAAACTAGCAATACCAGTAAACTCACTCTTAGGACAAAGTGATTAGATAAGAAAGCAAACCAAAGAAGTGATATCAAGGCTGGAATATAAATATTTAATATCAAGAGTTTAAAAACAGGATGAAATAATAAAATGAGATGAGTGCTTACAGCATAAAGCCTTCTTCAGATCTGGTTTCGATCAATGAGTGCAGCCTTAAATGGGGGGATTAACCAATCATAATCATGTCCTCAGGCAATGCCTCCTTAACATAGGCTTAAGGGGAATTAACTCATTCAATCCTGGATGCTTATCAGCCCTTAAGTCAGCTATCCATTTACTCTCTTCAAGCTCAGTAAATTCCTTAATATTTCCTCGTCTTGGGTTACTGTATACCCATTGCAATGCCATAAATCTAAAGTCATGTCCAGGATTTGAAATTATGTTTACTTTGTTTCTGATATCCCTCAAATGTGCTCGAATTCGAGTTTTTAAATGGGCAGTTGGTTTTATCCACATAAAAACTTGCACATACCGTGCACTTTCCCACATAGATTATGTTCTTAGTCTGACAGTCAGCAAAGGCTCTAGTTGTATAACGTCTGGCTGTCACACGATGTTCAAAATATCCATCAGATAGTATATAGCTGCATATGCTGCAGCGTCTACACCTGAATTTATCTGATTTATATTCTAGCCGTGATATCACTTCTTTGGTTTGTTTTCTTATCTAATCACTTTGTCCTAAGAGTGAACTGGTATTGCCGGTTTTTGTTACTAGTTTTGTTTTGTTGTTACCAGAAAACCAGTCATGGCCGAAGATAATCTGGAACTTTGTTACTGTCTGCAGAAGGAGAAGCAAGGTAAACAAGGGAGTAACAATGGTGGTTATGCTGTTAGAGAAATGCTAACCAACAAGTAAGGTAATCCGCTATTGCACCTTAATTTTATGAATGTTCAGGATGTTGAAGAAGAGAGGGACGACCTATATGAGAAGTACCTCTCCTTATATAAGCAGTCACATTTAAACTTAAGTGGCTGCAATGGCAACGCTTCCATTTAGAAGTGTGCCTATACCATGGCCTCATACCCAGAGGCATGAGAGTGAAGTGTATGCCTTCCTATGGGAATGTACATCCAGATCTTCTGGCTAAATGGCTGGAAATTAACATGAATGCGAGTTTCAGCTACATTAGACTTTTACTTGAATATTTCCTGCCACTAGAAAAAGAAGCTGAATCTTTTTTAGAATTGAAACAAATGGATATTCTAGATTCTATTTTATTAAAATTTATGGTCTTGCAGTTAGTGCTGGTCTCATATGATGACAACCTTAAAGCCTTGAAAACTAAGAAACTTAGGCGTGACTATGACGATTTTTAAAGAAAAGAAGGCACATTTTTGAGTGGCCTAGAGAAGATAAATGTGATGTTTCCAAAAATCATGAACAGCAGCAGCATGTTACTGTTACTATGATAAATGTGGAGCTTACTGAAGAGAGGGGGCATGACCGTTCAGAACCAGATGTAGGCGGTGCATCAGACAGGAATACTTTAATAATATAAATTGAAGACTAGTGAATGCGACAGCTCAAAATAAAAATAAAGATATTTTAACTACAGAGGAATGTGAGTTGAGTGGGATAGCACACAACTCCATAGTGTAATTAATACATGGCTGCAATATATACAGTGTTCAACTCGTGGATAATGAAGTTCAGACCAACAATAAAAAAGCTCCAGGGGCTAATGAAAGTACAGTTGTGTACACTTAGCATAAATGTAGATGTTCGAGTGTATTCACTGTTGCAGTCATTACATTTGGGTAATCTGCTGGCAGGTTTCCCTCAGTCGGCCTGATTAACAAAGTCTTGGATCCTGCATCGATTGCTGTCCCTTCTTCCGTGACGTCAGGTCGTCAGGGGTATAAAACATGCAGCCAACGCCATTACATTAGTTTTTCTTGCCCCAGATGTTAGGTGCCCCCCAAATGGGGAACAAATAAAATTAAAAACACAAAAAATATACCTCCAACCAAAAGCAAATACACCAAAAGGGCTTTTAAGCATAGTGAGAGAAAGTAGATGTATAGCCAGGGAAAAATAGGGGGCTGGAGGGAGTGTAATCAGGACTGCAACAGTGAATACACTCGAACATCTACATTTATGCTAAGTGTACACAACTGTATTATGTTCTTCGTGTTTCACTGTTGCAGTCATTACATTTGGGTAGATTCCCAAAGCTATGGTTGGGTGGAGGGGATTATACAGCATTAGGACCAGCTATAAGGCCCTGCAGGACAGCAATGGCAAAGCCAGCTCTGGATTTAGAAAAAAGTGGTAAATGGTAATGTTTGGTGAAAGTATGAACTGAGCTCCAGTTAGCAGCTTCTAGAATGTCCCTGGTAGGAACACCTCTGAGAAAGGCTGTTGAAGTAGATGCAGCCCTGGTGGAATGGGATCTGATTCCCTGGGGGACAGTTTTACCATGGTGCATATAGCAGAAACGAATACAATGGCTTATCCATTTGGAAATGGTTGGCTTTGAAATAGGCTTTCCCTCTGTCCCTGCAGCAAATGCCACCAGCAGTTGTTCATATTTTCTTTGAGATTTTGTCCTGTTTAAGTAAATTCTAAGTTGTCTGTGTACATCCAATGAATGCAGAATTCACTCCCCCTTGTTCTGTGGATTGGGAAAGAAAGTTGATAAATGAATGGTCTGATTAAGAGCCACACTGGATACCACCTTAGGCATGAAGGATGGATTGGTCCTGAGAGGTACCCTGTCCGCATGAAAAACGATAAAAGGCTTCACTGCCATAAGAGCCTGCAATTCGGAAATCCTTCTAGCTGAAGTGACTGCTAAAAGGAAAGCTGTTTTCCAGGAGAAAAAATTTAAGTCTGCAGTAGCAGCTGGCTCGAAAGGAGGGAGAGTGAGCTTTTCCAATACAAAATTGAGGTGCCAGGCAGGGGATGGAGCTCTCCTGGGTGGTCTTAAGTTCTTGGCCCCTCTGAGATACTGCTTTAGCACAGGATGAGAGAAGAGGGGAGGTTCTGTGTTGCAGTGAGCTGAAATGGCCGAGGCATGGATTTCTATGGAAGAAAAGGACAGACCCTTGTGAAGCATCTCAGTTAAGTATTGTAAAATCTGAGGAATGTTGGGCACTGCTGGGCTTATCCCTTGAGATTGATTCCAGGCACAGAATCTTTTCCATTTGTCAGCATAAGATTTTCTAGTACTAGGCCTTCTTGCCTCCAAAATGACATCCATCACAGGATGTTAAGGGTGAATTTAGATGATTAGCCACGCTGCAAGATTCAAAGTTTGGAGCTGAGTGTGCAGAATTTGGTTGTTCTGCTGAGACAGTAAGTAAGGAATCTGAGGCAGGTGCCATGGTGGAAGGTGTGACACATTGTGCAGGAGTGGGTACCAGTGTTGGCAAGGCCAGTCTGGAGCAATCAAAATCATTTTTGGCTTGTCCAGTTTGACTTTTAGTAGAACTTTGGAGAGCAGAGGCAGAGGGGGAAAGGCATAGACTGATAGGTTTTTCCAGCTGAAGGATAGAGCATCCACTTTCCAGGTTTTTTTGTGAGGAGTTCTTGTGCAGAATTTGTCCAACTGATAGTTCTGGGGTGAGGCAAAAAGATCTATGTCTGGGCTCCCCCATTTGTGTCTCAACATGTTGAAAATCTGTGGTTCCAATTTCCATTCATGTGGGTCCAAGAGATTTCTGCTTAGTTCATCTGCAAGAGTATTAAGCTTTCCTGGCAGGAATTGAGCCTGTAGTTGTACATGAAAGGTCAAGGCCATGTTCCACAATGCCATGGCTAGTCTGCAAAGGGGGTAGGAGTGTGTACCCTCCTGCTTGTTTATGTACCACATAACTGTGGTGTTGTCTGTTTTTATCATTAGTTGTCCTGGATGAAGGTAATCCTTGAAGGCTGTCAGTGCATTCTGTACAGCTAGCATTTATTTTTGATCGATATGAAGGTGCATTTGATTTGGGCTCAATTTGCCCTGAATGCACTTCCCTGCCAGATGCGCCCCCCAAGCATAGTCTGATGCATCTGTAGTTAGGGTTTGGGTGGCAGGGAGTGGTTTTAATGCAGTCCCTTGTTTTGGTGGCAGGCCTCTGCCCACCATAGGAACTCTAGTTGCAGGCAAGGTATGATAGGAATCATTACTTCCAGGCTGTGACAATGCTGACTCCATGGACTTTTTAAGTACCACTGAAGTTTCCCCATATGCAGCCTTGCATATGGAATTAGAAGAATGCAGGAGGCCATGAACCCCAAGGCTTGCAGTATTTGCCTTGCAGAAAGCAGGGTTTTTGTGGCCACCTGTATGAAGTAAGTCACCAAATGATTTTGCTTATCTGACGTAAGGAAAGCCATCTGGGCAGTTGTATTCAAGCTTGCACCCAGGAATGTAATTTTTAAGAGGGTAACAGTTGTGATTTCTTTTTGTTATAGTGTACCCCAGACAAGTTTGAACCTTTTTTTACAAATGCCAGATGGTTTAGAAGAGTGTCCTTGTTTTCTGCCTGAATTAGACAATCATCCAGGTATGGATATATCTGAGTATTTCCTTGCCTGCAAAATGCAAGTACTGGAGCCAGGCACTTTGTAAAGACCCTGGGCGCAGTAGATAAGCCAAAGGGCAGTGCAGAGAACTGGTAATGCAAGTAGCCTGCTTTGAAGCGAAGGTATCTTCTGCAAGATTCCCTGATTGGGATATGCAGGTAAGCCTCTTTTAAATCTAGAGTTGCCAATCAGGCATCTTTGCTTAGCATAGGAAGCAACTGGTGAAGAGTCAGCATCTTGAATTTTGGAATATTCAGAAAGGTGTTTAGAGCATTTAAGTCCAGAATTGGACGCCATGATTTGTCTTTTCTGGGTACCAGGAAAAGTCTTGAATAAAGACCTTGTCCCTTTTCCTCTTCTGGTATTGGTTGAATAGCCCCCATGCTCATGAGGGAAAGTACCTGTTTCTGGGCCTCTGTCCACTAATTTGGGGGCAGATCTGGCCATCCATTTGGAATTGGCAATGTGTGGAAATTAAATCTGTATCCCTGGGATACTATAGTTAAAACCCATTTGTCCTGGGTTATAAGTTGCCAGTTTCTTGCATGAAGAGTCAGTTTTGCCCCCAAAGGGGCAGCTAAAAGGTAAGTGCTTGGTAAGTGTAAAGGGAAGCCATTGAGACTGCTTACCATAGGGAGGTGTGTCTTGTTGTTTCCAGATTTGGAAGAGGAGGCACCCCATTGTTTTGTTTTGACGTCCCTTGTGACTGAAACCTGGAGCCTTTTGAATGTCTGGGTTTGACTTGAGTGGCTCTCGAAGGAACTGGAAAGGACCAGTTCTTAGTAGGCCAGTGCCTACTAAATCTTGGAGGTTGCACTTGTAAGGAATCTTTCACAGTTTGCATAGATTTGGCTTCATCTTCCATCTTTTTTAAAACTTCTTCAGCCTTATTACCAAAGAGATGGGTCCTGTTGTAAAGGAGCATCCAACAATTTTGCTTTAACATGATCAGGGAGGTTTGGCTCTTTGAGCCAGGCATGCCTTCTTAGCACAGAACCAGTTACAGCAGCCCTGCAAGCGGCCTCCAAAGAATCAAAACCACATTGCAAAGTATGTTTTCCAACTTGTTCAGCTGAATAAAATAAATCCTGTAAATCTTTGTTTTCCACACAGTCAGAAATTAACATCATTTTCTGTTTAAGCAGTCCCATAATATGCTGTTGATATTTTAGCATATGAAATTGACAGTTTAAAGCTTTGATTGCCAAGGTTGCAGAAGTGTAAACCTTCTTACCCCATCTATCCAGCGCCCTGGAATCTCTAACAGAAGGGGTAGGATTTTTAGCAGTAGAAGCCTTAATGCCCTTGGGACCCTGAGAAATTGTTTCAGGATCTGCAACAGGATTTTTGAATAGGAATTTGTGGGAGTCAGGAACCCTGTACTATCTGTCTGGCTTACAAGGAGCTGGAGGCAGAGAATCAGGAGCCATACTAGATTCTGAAAAAACATCAAGAATGTCTAGAACAGGAGGTATAGCTAAAGGCCTATGCTGAGGAAGAAGAAGAAAATCCCTAAGTCTCTTTTTAGATTCAGACAAAATCCTGACTTTCCCAGTGGAAATGTTCCCTTTGGGTATGTAAAGTTTCCCCAAAAGAAAAATCCTCAAGGGGAGAAGCAGAAGGAATGGAACCTTCTGCATCAGAGTTCTCATAAGTAGGAAAAGACAATTCCTGTTCATTAGAAGAGTCAGAAGAAAAAGAATCCTGTTCAGAAGATTCATAATCAATGTCTTGCCTAGGCCTCTTAGAAAGGGGGGGGGGGGTGGCTACCCCTGATAAGAGTAATTAAATCTTCAGCCATTTTGATCATTTGTTTTTTAGGCATAGGGGCCTGCACATGTGGCCCAGGCGTTGTTTTTTTAGGCATAGGTCGAGTTTTTGGCCTTAGTTTTTAAGATGGAGTCGGTCTAATATACAAATCTGTAGGCCTGAAAACACCCTCAGAAGCTGGTGCCTGCACAGCGGCTCCGGATCCATCCAAGGTAGAGACATCCCAAGTTCCATACTTGAAGCATCTCGCGGAATACCGGAGTCCGAATGGGTCTCAGTACAGGCCTGCGAATCAGAAGTACCAGGTATCAGGGGCTGCGAAAGCACCACACTGAGTACCGGCAAACTGGCGACTGGCTTAGGAGAAGCGACGTTGTCAGTTTTGGACCTCAACGGCCTGTCTCTGTCTTTTTCTTTGTGTTTTTTATGTATTCCGGTAGTCGGATTGCTAACTGATGACATTTCTGGATAATTAAAGCATGAGCCAAAATATTTAGAAGCAAAAATGTACCGACGTTTGACAGTGCGTTCATTAAATAAAGCACAAAACCAACAGCAAGGCACTTTGTGGTCAGGGCCTAGGCAAGGAATACAGTACAAATGAAAATCCTTATGAGGCATTTGCTTCCCACAAGTGATGCAATTATTAACTTTTACTGACGTCGGTAAGGAGCAAGAAAAAGTTTCCCCAACGGGGTACTTAGCTTTTTAATAGAAGACTTTGGATCTGAAATTCAAAAACAAAAATTTCAGGAGTCAGCCGATTGGCACTTGCGAACTGCTTCTGCTTCGAGCACCGCGTGGCAAGAAAGACTAATGTAATGGCGTCGGCTGCATGTGTTATACCCCTGACGACCTGTCCGGAAGAATCGACAGCAACCGACGCAGGACACAAGACTTTGTTAATCAGGCCGACTGAGGGCAACCTGCCAGCAGATTACCCAAATGTAATGATTGCAACAGTGAAACACGAAGAACATTTATCTATGGAGACGAGCGACTGGCCAGGAGGAGCTCTCCCTAAAGGCACATCAATCTCTGCTTTTTTAAATTTTTTCATTTTTTTTTTAAAAAGAAAGGGATACACAGAAGGGAGTGCTTGATGAGCAGGGACAGGAAGAAAAGAAAAACATCAGTGTAACCCATATAGCTTCTAATCTGGTAGTGAACATATCCTCATATACATTAACTGATATGGAAGTCAGTTACTTAATAAAGGACTCTTCTTTATACCAGCAACTTCATCCAGACATAATGAATTTGTCTTTGACCTCAAGTACTTTGCTAGAGGCATTACTTTGAAACAAATATTTTCTAACAATACTTTACTACAAGGCAATAATGGTAATCTGCCTTTGTTTAAGAAGCCCAGTTTGATGGGGCCGTCTCTACATCCCTTAGTAGATGCCTTTGTGAGGACCTGTGAGAAGGAAGTACTTGAGCTGAGAAGCAACAATAAATGTGGGGGCTTTTATAATCTGACTGAAGGTGAGCGGAAAGCCCTACAGGACCTGATGATGAATGATGCACTTGTGATCAAGCCAGAAGATAAGGGAGGGGCAACTGTTGTGATGGATAAGGCATGGTATAGAATAAAAATGTTCGAAATACTTAGTGATACCACCACATACAGAAGTGTACACACAAGTGAACTATAGAAGATAATATTAGACAATCAGCATAGCTTATATGACCTTATGCTTATGCACCTCATTACTGAAGAACTATGTGTACCTCCTAGTGGAGGAACCGGTTACTCCGGTGATCGAAGGACTACCCAAAATACATAAACAAGTAAATAACTAAGTCCTATAGTCTCTGGAGATGGCTGGGCTACTGAACCCTCCTCCATTTATGTAGAACACAGATTGAAGAGAGCCCTGAACAAGTACAACACCATATTAAAAGATATTGAGGATTGTCTTGTGGGACTCTCGAATTTCTGTCAAACCAGTGGGCTACAAGGAATGGAGTTATTGGTGACCATGGACATGCAGAGCCTCTTCAGGTCATACCAAACCAATATGGAATTGAATTAATTTGAAGGATATTAAGTGACAACGGTGAATATAGCAACAATGATATACAGCAGATAGCTTCCCTACTGAAAATCATCCTAGAAAACAATGTCTTGATGCATGAAGATAAACATTATGTACAGAAATGGGTAGTGGTGATGGGGACCTCCTGTGCCAATTCATATTCCAATCTTGTTATCCACAATGGAGATGGATTTCATATTTAAAGACACCAATCAATGGAGGAGACATTTACTGTACTATAGGAGATTTGTTGATGAAATTTTTTCCTTTGGGGCAGTGATATATTGCAACTCAATATGTTCATAGACTAAGCACCACCACTGACTTTTTGGATTTTGATGTCCGAACATCTGAATCTAGGATTTATTTCCTAGATGTAACTATATTGAAGGACACTGATGGAAAGACATACACCTGTACCTACAGGAAGGAATGTTGGAGGAATAATTCCTTGCATCGAACTAGTATGCATCCTAAGCATATATTTCCACAGGTCATTAAGAACAAATTCCTATGGCAAACCAAACTAAATACCAAAGATGAAGTCTACGAAAAGGATGCACTTGAATCAAAGAAAGAGTTATCAGGAAGATGCTATAAAAATGGTGAAATTAATATGATAGCATGTAAAGCCTCACAGCTATGTAGTACCAGGGGCAAACCGTACTTCCATAGGGGACTCCAGAATGGGAGCAAACAAGAGATGAATCATATCCCACATTAACTTATAGCAGTAACACTGGCTCCATTAATAATGTAATAAGCAAGAACTGGCAAATGTTAACAGCAGATGAGAACATACGGAGAATCGTAGGTGATGTACCTAGACTTTGCTACAAGAGCAAACAAAATCTTAAACAATTACTTTGTAAGGACTTATTCCCTAAGAAAAATATCTCTGTGATCAGTAAAACAGGTACATTCAGGTGTGGACGATGCAGCATATGCAGCTATATACTATCTGATGGATATTTTGAACATCCTGTGACAGGCAAACATTATACAACTAGAGCCTATGTTGACTGTCAGGCTAAGAACATAGTCTATGTGGGAAAGTGCACGGTATGTCTAAGTTTTTATGTGGGTAAAACCAACTGCCCATTTAAAACTCAAATTCAAACACATTTAAGGGATATCAGAAACAAAGTAACCACCAATGCCTTAAGTAAACATATAATTTCAAATCCTGGACATGACTTTCGATTTATGGCATTGCAACGGGTATACAGTAATCCAAGAGGAGGAAATATTAAGGAATTTACTGAGCCTGCAGAGAGTAAATGGATAGCCGACTTAAGGGCTAATAAGCATTCAGGATTGAATGGGTTACTTCCCCTTAAGCCTATGTTAAGGAGGCGGTGCCTGAAGAGATGATTATGATTGGTTAATGTCCCCATTTAAGGCTGCACTCATTGATCGAAACCAGATCTGAAGAAGGCTTTATGCTGAAAGCACTCAACTCATTTTATTGTTTTATCCTGTTTTTAACTTCTTGATATTAAAGATTTATATTTCAGCCATGATATCACTTCTTTGGTTTGTTTAATTATTTTCAAAAATTTTTTATGGTCCTGATATAAGGAGAGATGTAGGGACATTAAATTTTGCTGTTATCAAAATTATTGTTTCCATTATATATTTTCCTCTTTTTAATGGCAATTATTCTTTTAGCAGAAAAGGTAAGATGGCCACTAGAGTAGGATGCTAAGGCAAGCCTCCAGGGATTTGCTTCTAATGGCCTTAAATAAGGAGCTATGAAATCCATAATTGTGCACATTATTTGTACTTCTGAGTGGATATTCATTCTTGAAAGCCCCATGGCCAAAATGTCTCTTTCCAGAGGGATGGTTAATCTGTTGCTGAAAGTTCCAATTAAAGAACTTCTTCTGAGGACTCTTCTCTGCTGATACTGTTACTGCCTGATTTTAGAAGTAGAAGGTGATCTGCACATAAGACAACGTTTTATGGCACAGGGTAGGTAAAGTGAATTTAAGAAAATTGAAACAGTATGGGACATAAACTGATTGCTCATTGAAATACTCCTGACTTGAAGGACAGGGATAGTGGAAACAGAGTAATGGAGGAAAAATTTGACAGGTTTCTCTGTAAAGTAATTTCTGATCCAGGTTATAGAAGCTAGAAAAAATAATTAGCTGTTTTTCAATAAGTAGAATTCCATGATCAAAATCCCTCTGTCTGCCAATACTGCACCAGTTAGTTCACTCATGTCCCATGATCTCACAGATAAAGCTGGTGGCAGTGTAATGGGTAGTAGTATTGTAGCCTGGGCCAAGTGGCATGCTGGGTGTTGGTTAGGATATGGTCGAACTGGATGAAAGTTTGCGCCTACTTGCAAATAAGATTTTCAAAAATTTGCTTAATAGTGAAAGCATGTTTACAGGGTGGCAATGCTCAGAGGAAGTGCGGTTTACATTTTTGGGGACAGGATCAATGGCTGCTTCCACTCATAAGGGATGCATCTAGTCAATGCATAAGGGTTCTGAGATGAAGGAATCATCATTTTGTTTTGCCTTTTGTATTTTATTATATTTTAATTTCAGACAAATAATGCATACATTATATTTTTTTAACTGGTTGATAAAAAAGATGAATATCACTAAATATGAAACAAGGCGATTTTGCCCCTAGGAAAAGTTTAAAAATATTTATTTTCCTATTTCAGTCTCAAGATATTTCATGATATCCAATTGCTGTTTCATGATTCATAATAAGGACAAGTACATGACTTTTCTTAAGGTTGGAAATCGACACATACAACTTACCTACTGCCACTGGATTGGAAATAAAACAATACGAATCTAGCTATTCAAGTGACATACATATTTACTGTAATATTCCATCCAAAATATTTAGCACTGGCAAGGGCAAAACTACTACAAAGTTTCAAGTGGTGCTGTATGTCTGCATCTTACAGATTAATAGGTGTGTACTAGGCTAATGATCATGGAGACCTTTTTAAGTCTACCCATGCAACCCAAATGTCTGACAAGTTTTATACCCCTTGGACTTCCAAGATGGCTGCAGACTGAGCAACAGCTTAATCCTAGCTCTCTCAGTGTGAAAACAGAAACTCAATAATGAAGGTCAGTAGAGTTTTGCGTTTATGGGTAAATTTCAGTAACTGGCTAGTAAGTGTACTGCATGAATGCAAGGAAAAAAGAAATACAGAGCACCTGGAAAAGAATCGGCTATAAAAACTGAGGAAGAAAACACTGAATGGGGAAAGATCTGCAGCTGTTTAGCAAAAAGCAACACAAACTCCAGACATGACTTCCAGTAACCTACAGGAAGATTTAAGACAACTGCACATAGACCTAGTTAAAATAAACAAAACACTGATGGAATATATCAACATAAATAGTAAATGTGAACTTAATACAATTTTCCTGTGTCACAAGTGAAAATTCAATTAAGGTGTTAAAAAAACATACTGCACATACAAAAATGCCCAACATCCATCTCCCTACAACATAAAAGCTGTAAAAAAATAGCACGTTGTTTGCTGTAAAGCAGAGAGTTTGCCACAAATCTAATATATCTCAAGATGGTACACAGTAAGCTCTTTAATAGTTACAGCAATATCCACCATATTATATACATTATTGCACTGTATTTTATGCATATCTCAGCTAGTAGTTTGTATACTTTTTTATTCTTTTCTTAATGTAGTCTGGGAGGATGTTTTAATCTTACCCTGTCTGCATGCATTCAAACTTGCCATTACATTCTGAATTTTGCTATGTATGTAATATATATATATATATATATATATATATATATATATATATATGCGTGTGTGTGTGTGTGTATATATATATATATATATATATATATATATATATATATGTATATATATAATATTGCTGAATGAAAGAATGCGACTTTCTGCTTTTTGAGGTTGGGTTGTTGCTAAAAATAGTCAATCAACTAGTCCACTTACCGGGTGGGCAAATAGTAAATAAATGAATACATTTAAATAAATAATTTTTGGGACAGGTTATAATTACTGGCCATGAGATGATTAAGGTCAATCTAACACTGAATAGGCTAGGTCAATTTGAGTGGCAAAAGAGAAGCTGGCTAGGCATAAAATGGCCCGCAAGGGCAGCTAGGCTAGTACTTACCACCTATGAACCTAAATAAAAGGAAACACAGATGAACTGTAGGTCATCAGTTTATGCATTATATACAGATACTCACCAATACTAACTTTACATTACATGCAAAATTATGTAGTTATCACTAAGATTTTCATTTCAAGTGGCAAACTAAAAGTTTTGAAATAAGGAAGAGTTAAGGAAGAGTTAAACAAGATGAAACAGATAAGAGACAAACGTAGGGTAAGAGGAGAGTTAAGTGCAAGATAGTAGGGACAGGTATCACAAGATGAAGAAGAAATCTAATAAAATGTCAGCTATTATCAATTTATGAGAGTTTCCTAATTTATACATGTTCAGTGCTAATACAGGTATACGTCTAAGCCTCTAAACATGGATCTTTGTGCTTGTGTATGTGTGGGTGTACAAAGCCTTTCAACACCTACCATTTCACCAGGAGTCTATAATCATTAGATTATCAAGAGAAATATGAAAGATAACTTTCAGTACTGCAATGCAATTACTCCAAAAACAAACAAACAAACAAAAAAAAAATATATATATATACATATATATATATATAAATACAAAATATAACTAACACAGCTACTTAGTCTCCATCATTATGTATTACAGTCCACAGAATTACCTTGATGAAATTTATGATGTTTATGACTATTTATGGGACATATTTTCAATTCAGTATTACTAAGTTTTAGGATTTACTCTGCTACATCTCAAGTCAGGGTTGAAAAAAAGCCTACACAATCAGTTCATAAAGCATTTAAAATGACTGAATACAAATGTATAGAATTGGTATAGGTATAACCTCTGTTAAATGAAACAAGCTCACTAACATAGTGGCCTCGACTTGCAGGCTACACTACCATTTACTTTATGCATTGAGAGAAAGTACAGTTGTGTACACTTCCCATAAATGTAGCTGTTTTAGTGTATTCACTGTTGCAGTCATCACCTGTGGGTTATCCCTGCTGTGGTAGCCCTCGGCTGGCCCAAATACCACAGTCAATGTTTTTCTGCGTCGGCTGCTGTCATTTGATGACTGACACCAGTTCATCAGTGCTACAAAGCAAGGCAGTCAACATCAGTTTTTCTTGCTCTAACCAGTTAGAAGCCCCAGGAAAAATGGTAAAGTGGCCCTGGTGACAAAAAGCCAACATAAGAAGCTTATGTCTCCCTAAGAAAAGAGGATATAAGGGGGAAGGAGGGAGGGAAACCAGGACTGCAGCAGTGAATTCAACTGAACATCTACATTTATGGTAAGTGTACACAACTGTACTATATTCTTCATGTTTCACTGTTGCAGTCATCATCTGTGAGAGGATTCTCAAAACTGAGGAGCGGGGTGGTTAGATTATTAAGAGACCTATGCCTGGGTCAGCAAGCCCTGCAACACTGCAGAGGCAAACCCTGCCCTAGCCTTAGAAAAAAGAGGTAGGTGTGAAGGATATCAGAGCCTTTTTTACTGCCATCATTTCCTTCTGGTTGATGTGTAAGGGAAGGTGCTGGGCATCCCAAAGGCCTTGGGTGCACCTGCCTTCTAGGGGAGCGCCCCAAGCAATGTCTGAGGCATCGATGGTGATGATCTGCCCAGTAGGGCAGAGGATGAAGGGAGACCTTTGTTCTTGGCAAGGCCCCTGCCCCCCAGAGAAACATCAGGGAATAATGAGCATATCACCATAGAAACACAAACGTTAACATTTTTATTACACAAACAAACTGATAACTCAGGTATCGGGCAAGAGCTTTGGACATAAAGTCTTCTTTAGATCCCGAGAGATCTAGTGATACGCTCATTATACCCTGGATTTGTATACAGTTTATTTTGAGCATTCTTTAGTGGTGTACTCCTGTTTTATTTACTTTCCCAAAAGAAACTCGGCCCTTATACAGAGGATGAGGGGGAGAGAGGTCTCTAGAAGCTGAGAGTGCTGACACCGAAGGTTCTTTAGATACCACTGAAGTTTTCTCATGTGAAGCCTGGCCAGAGGAATTAGAAGGATGCAAGATGCAATGTACCCCAAGGCTTGCAGGAATTTCCTCACTGTGAGGTGACTTCTGGAAGCCAGCTGGGTAAAGTAGAGCGGTAGGAAGCTCTGCTTTTCTGGGGATAGGAAGGCCACTTGAGATGCTGTGTCCAGCAGTGCTCCCAAGAAAATGATCTTCCTGGAGGGTGTTTGCTTTTATTTCTTTTCATTGATGGTGAACCCTAAGGAGGTTAGGAGTGTTTTGACAAAGAGAGGGTCCTGGAGCAGCTTTTCTTTGCACTCTGCCTGAATGAGGCAGTCGTCCAGATAAGGGTAAATCTGAATATTTCTCTGTCTGAAAAATGCTATGGCCGGGGCTATGCATTTGGTGAATACCCTGAGAGCAGTAGATAAGCCAAAGAGTAGTGCAGAGAACTGAAAGTGTTGTGAGCCTGCTCTAAAGCGCAGGAATTTCCTGCGGGATTCCCTTATGGAGATGTGGAGGTAAACATCTTTTAGGTCTAGAGTCACTAACCAGGCATTTTTTGTCAGCATAGGCAGCAACTGCTGCAAAGTTAGCATTTTGAATTTGGGGACCACCAGTGAGGTGTTCAGAATGGATAGATCCAGGATGGGGCGCCAAGTGCCCTCTTTTCTGGGAACAAGGAATAGTCTGGAATAAAAGCCTTTGTCTGTTTGATCTGTGGGAACAGGTTCTATTGTCCCCTGGGATATGAGAGTTTGGACTTGTTTCAATGCCTCTGCCCACTGATTTGGAGGTAAGAATGGGTACCCTCTTGGAATTGGGAGTTCGCTGAAAGAGAATTTGTATCCCTAAAAAAATTATCTTTAAGACCCATTGGTCTTTTGTTACAGAAAGCCAATTTTCTTTGCAGAGAGAGAGAGAGCCTTCCTCCTAGCTTTTGGTGAGTGAAAGGAGGGCGGGGGGGAGAGGGAGTCATTGAGAGTTTTTGCAGTAGAAGGATGGCTTAGAACTCCCTGCTTTTGGGGCGAAGGTGGTCCACTGTTTGGTTTGGTTTTCTATTGTTCCTGGGATAGGGACCTGGGTGGTCTGCCCCTGCAGGGCTTACCTCGCCCCTGTCTGCTAGGTGAAGGAAAGGACCAGTGCTTAGAGGGAAAATTCCTGCTGAACCTAGGAGGTTGAACCTGAAAGAAATCTTTTACTGTCTGCATAGATTTTGCTTTGTCTTCCACCTTTTTAAGCACCTCTTCTGCTTTTACTCCAAACAAGCGGTCCTTATCCAAGGGTGCATCAATTAATTTAGATTTGACATGATCATTGAGAGGTTGTTCCTTCAACCATGCATGTCTACTAATGTCAGATCCTGACAGTGCTGCCCTGCTTGAGGCTTCTAGTGCATCATATCCAAAGTGCAAAGAGTGTTTGGCCACTTGACAAGTAGAGTGCAGTAAAGCTGCTAACTCTTACTAACTGGCACAGTCAGGAAAGGCCGAAATCTTTTGCTTTAATAGTTCCAAGGGATGTTGCTGATATTTCAACGTATGGAACTGACAGTTGAGTGCTCTGATAGCCAAGGTGTCAAAGGTGTATACTTTTTTACCGATCTGTCCAGAACTCTGGATTCCTTGTCAGAAGGAATAGGATTCTTTGCAGAACTAGCTTTATCTCCTTTATGTCCCTGTGTAATGACCTCCAGGTCTGCAGCAGGATTTCTGTACAGGTATTTGTGAGAATCCGGTACTCTGTAATACCTGTCGGGTTTACTGGGAGCAGGTGGGAGGCCGATGAATGGTTCGCGCATTACAGAGGGCACAAAACTGGCAACGGGGTCCATCGTAATCTGGGCCTAAACAAGTTACGCAGTATGAATGGAAGTCTCGGTGTGGGATCTGCTTTCCACAGGTGAGACAATTGTTAACTTTTTCAAGACATCAGTTAGTGCAAGAAAAAAGGATCCCCAATGGGGTATTTAGCTTTAGACATTTTCATCTGTAATTCGAACTCTGGTAGCGACCGACTGGCAAACTTGCGAACTGGTCTTGCTATGGGCTCCACGGCAAGAAAGGCTATTGTAATGGTGTCGGCTGCCTTGCTTTATAGCACTGATGACCTGACGTCAGTCAACAAGTGACAGTATCCGACGCAGAAAAAAATTGATCCTGGTATTTGGGAAGGCCGAGAACTACTACAGCTGGGATAACCCACAGGTGATGACTGCAACAGTGAAACAAGAAGAACATCATCTGTTTACATTTCCCGAACGTCTGTAGTGTTATATACATAATGTAGTAGTACAAATACAGTTTATGTAAATTATAGAAGATATATACACACTTTTATGTTCCTAATTGTGACTGTACTTCCTCAGTTTGTTGTCTCTCCTTTCCTCAGCTCATTCCTTAGTCTACTTTTATTTTTACTTAATGGCAACACTCTACTGCTCCTGTTTCAGTCACTAAATGGCTTACTCTCTTGCTTCAATAGTCATTTATTTTTCCCCCGGTCTATCAAGTGCCTTCTCTTACACTCGCACTGCACTACTCTCCATTTTCAGTTGAATGTTTCATCCACCTACCTGTGATAGTCACACAAGCTTTGTTATTTCTCCTGTGACATAAAATGTGTGTTTTTTTCAATCTGCAGGAGTGCAGATAAAGTAACTACATGTTATTTTCATTTGTACATTTCACATCCTTCAGATGGCTCTTATTTACTGCTACTTATTAAATGCTTCTTCAGTCTCCCTTGAAAAAAACATATGTTTATTCTCTGTGGGACCACACAGTAACAATGTCAATAAATAATAATGTATGCCTCTACAAATCTGTATCGTTTTTCACTGACTTGTATTTACTTGTAAAGCTCCTAACACAGATATCCATCCCTCCCCCTTCCATCTATCCCAGGCATCCTTAGATCCTTCCAGTCATTCTGTCTTCAAGTCAACTATAATACGTCACTATAAGTGATGTAAGGAATGTACTTGTTTCCTGCTTCAAGCATGAGGAATTAAAACAGAGCACATAAAAGTGTTCACAATCCTCAGTGGATTATTATCCACCTCTGTAGGTGGTCACATACATTAAGACAAAGAACTGGACTGCCAATGTAGCAGATAAAAGGGAAGGAAATGTGCACACTGAGGTACCTTTTTATCACTGGGGAGGCCTAAGCCTAGATTTAAAGCACAAGTATTATCTAGCCGAAACAGGCTGAGACAGGAATAAAGTACTGAATGGAAAGTTCCCTGGCTATTAGTGTGTTTTCCACCAATGTATCAGACTACATGTTCCTAATACTCAGACATGCACAATAACTTCTGGTCTCCAATAAAATATCAATATTCCAAAGAGAATGTACTACCGAGGGGCAAACTGTGAATCAGTAGCTGTGTTTGTCATGTGAGTGAGAAGCGGAAAAAGAGAAAAGTACAATGCAGCTAGATAAAAGACGAAACCCTGGAGCAGTATAAAACTCTCAAGAAAAGCTAAGTAAATTAAATGAAAAAAAATCTATGTAATACTACTGTGGAAATACAAAATAACACAGTACGACTCATGTCAACAAATGCAGTGAATAAATGGTTTTGTTTTTCTGTACACTGTGTTTCTTCTTATGCTTAATTATAATTTTCAGTCACTATTAATCTTAAACTGAATCAGCAAATGACAACAATTCTGACTAAAAATGGAAAAAGAAACACCAAAATTACAGCACAGCTTTAATCAAATCTGAAAATAGCAAAAATGAAATGACAAAACAAAGTAGTACATACTGCACACGTTTCAGTCCGATGAATTAAATATACAAAGATCTCTGTAGCTCCCACCCAAGTAACAATATTGGGGTCTATATCAGTTCATCGAAACGTCTGAAGTTCGAACACCATAAGTTTGAACTTCAAACCACGAACTGCAAAAACATCGAAGTCTTAGAACAGCGATTTTTTTTTCCCCTGGGAAATAAATCGCTGTTCCAAGAAACACACACAACACAAGCACACCAAAAAAACATCAATCCATACACATAAACTCAAAATCCTACATCTAACCCTACACTAAACTGTACATACACTACTACCTATCCACTTACCTTAACCCAAACTCTAACCCTAGGGTCCATCACTATCGCACACTCACCTGACCCGCACCCTAATCTTAACTCACCTATCCCGCCCTAACCCTAAAGTCTTTCACTATCGAACACCCACCTCACCTGCACCCTAACCCTAACTCACCTAACCCTAACGTCCACACAATCACACACTTACCTGACCCGACCCATAACTTCCCACCACAGTCCTGCTAATCGCAAAGCCACTGAAACAGCCTACTGAATTCTTTCCCTGGGAAAGAATTCGGTATTCCACGGCTTCGCGATTACCAGTGTTCGAACTTTACAGTTCGAACATCTGGTATTCGCTATTCAGCCGTTTCGACGGACTGATATAGACCCACAATATTGTACCTATAAGTAAGTTGGTTAAATAAACATTTGTGATTAAAGGCTAAAGCTGACAGATAAACACTCAGGCTTCTTATGTGCATCTAATTCACCCCCATTTACTAGATTTCCCTAAGTCATGCCAACTTGTCTGCAGGAACACAGCAATGTGTCGCACTACTTTACCCATGCTGACACCACTCCTGAAAAAAAAAAAGAAATTAAGTGGTAGGCTGAAATTGTGCAAGATGCATTGCTTTGTTTGCTAACGTGCAGGTAAGGACTTAGCAACCATTATGCATTTTAGGAATCTGTCGTTCTTCTAAAACAAATGTTCAAAAGATCAGTAAAGGATGTGACCTCTGTCTCTGCCCTCCTCTCTCATCAATCATCATTAGCTTGAGGCATATGCAATAGACCCAAGTTATGTAATGTAAGACCAGCTTACCTTAATCCATTCATTGTACTGTAATGTTTTAACTGGGACTCAGAAGCTATTATTTTGGATTTAAATTTCCACTACAACAGGAAGTAATTACAGCAGTGTTTACATAAATTAGAACACTGTCGTTTTTTATTAGTTTTGGATACAAGTAATTTTGCTGTAAATCCTTACTAAAAACTTAGTAACTTTACTACTATCATACACACACTGCTGTTTCTTTTTACCTAATTCCAAACTTCTACTTAATCTATCAGCACCATTCTCAACTACTTTCTCTCTTCCATACTGTTTTGCACTACATACATTCGCAATCACTCCCCTCCCTAACAGCACATATCTATTCTACATTGTATCTTCTGGTTTTAACAAAGAAATCCTCACTTCTTCCTATTTTACCTACATTTTTATAATCAAGCCTTTTAAACCCAACTATTCCTTATATTCCATATATTCCAGAGAAAATACTAGGACAACCTAACTCTCTTTCTTCATTGAAAATACTTTTTATTTCCATACCTACCCTCTATCAGCTTTGAGATTCCACCACCACTGTATACCTTTCTACCCTGCAGCTTCTTTTTCCTTCTTAATCCCTACTCCCCCACTAACTGTCAAGTATAACATACAGATCCGTTTACTTAACATGCTGCTACTCATCTTATCTTCTATTCTCTTGCTACTGGGCCATCTTTCATCCTACCAGGACTCTGTAATACCTCTCCAAATTTCTCCAGCTCCATCCCAACCACTTCCTCTCTACGTTATCCACACATCTCATTAAACCTATTTAATGATGTCCTTCATCTTTACTCCGCACGTAGACTGATTAACTTATTGGTAAACTCACCAAACTAGGCAGCAACCCCTATATCACTAGGTCGGTTGCAAACTGGCTCACAGATAGAACTCACAGTGTGAAAGTAGCGGACTCCAAGTCAGACTGCCAACCAGTTACGAGTGGAGTCCCACAGGGCTCGGTCCTGGGTCCTCTCCTGTTTGGCATCTACTTCTCAGAAGTCCAGGCCAACAAGGAGGGACTCTGGCTGACCAAATCAGCAGACGACTGCAGCTGGGAGCAATTATTAACTCCCCAAGTGATGTAGACATCCTACAGAAAGGCCTCACTGAGAACAATGACTGGTGAAGAAACCATGGCCTTAAACAATGCCAAAAAATGCGTCATCATCCCCTTTGGGAAAAACTCAGTTCCCACTAATTACCACATCAATGGGAGCCCACTGAAGGCATTATAAGACATCTGGGGACACAGGTTGACAGCAACCTCTCCTTCGACCATCACATTGCCACTGTGGTCAGAAAGTCCTTCTATGTGGTACATCTCATTACCAAGGGTTTTGCAAAGCCATGTCTGACCCAGCTCTGCTAGAAATGCTACATCTAAAGAAATCCCAATCCCTCCACACAACATGCTCCAGAGACATCAACCTCATTACCACAATTAACAGAACATGCTGGAGGAGACAGGTTCATAACCCAGAGACTGCCCGTGCTCTGGAACAGACTTCCCATACATGTCAAACAGAGCACCTCACTGGCCCTCTTCAAGAGAGATCTTGATGAGTGGATGGAAAATAGAAAGCTCATCCTGGGGATCACTCCAGTGGCTCCACTTGATAGAGGCACTGGGAACCAACGTCGGGCAGCACGATGCCAGGGCACTTCTATGGGCTAGGCTTGTAAAGGCTCCAGGGCCATTAGCCTAGTACACATCTATGAACCTATAATTAACGCCAGTACAACTCAAACCAAAACAAAACTAAGTGGAAAAATATTCCCCCAAAGGAAGTATTAGTAATTTCCCACTCTACTAAAATCCTTTTAGAAGGAGACATTCACCCTAATTCTGGTCCAGTCTATCACAATGAGCAATTCTCTTCCACACACTACTCTAACCCTACAGTGGTCTACCCCAACCCCAGTAATTTCACTTGTATGCCATAAATGTTAGAAGCATTGCTGAACTATATGCCTGGGTTACCCAACATAAGCTTGATATTCTCACTGTAACTGAAACTTGGATAGGACCCACCATAAACAAGTCTGAAATTAAACCTCTCATCTGTAATGACCGTATAAAGAGGAAAGTTGGCAGTACTGTTTTAATATTTCCTAACTACTATATCCCCCATTACAACAAACTAATACCAAAATTGAAGAATAGCAGAGCCTCTTATTACTTTCCTGAAATTAGTTTCTTACATATCTTCTGGCGACAATACAGCTACACTAGAAGATATCCTACATTTGATATCCATAACAATTTCACAAAAAATACTACTACTGCTAGATGATGTGAATGTCAGTTGGTTGGGTGTAAACTCTAAATTCCCAACATCTAGCGTGAACTTTTTTGGTTTGACAGGACTAATTAATATCTCCACATATTAAAGCAAGACATTAAATTCCCTGTTAGTCTGGCACGTGGTATCAGACCCTAGCAAAACCACCACCTCTGGCACAATGTCGGACTGTCTCAGTGATTATTTCCCAATCTATACAACCAGATGTCTCACACATCCATTTAAACAGCATGTTTATAAAACAACCTTTCCAAGCTTAACCCAGAAATGTTCATTACTCCCATCATCTGCTGGAACTTCCTAAAAATTCTCCCCTTAGATGATGCTGTAAATTAATTGAATACAACTTTCCTGAAGATCATAAATAGCCTTATACCTCATAGAAAGAAGAGACTAAAACAAATAATGCAATTAGGCTATCTAAAAAGCGTAGAATGCTAATGCAGCATACAGAAAAGTATGTAAAGAATGGCAAAAATACACCTCGAGACCTTGAAAACTTCAAAATGCTTCACAATCATACTTAAAGCTAATTAATGAAGACAAAGAAATGATGCTCTAATAACTTTTGGAATAATAGTAAACACATCTCTAAAGAATTCTGGACAGCCATTAAAGAAATCTTGCATCCTGCCATAAATTCAACCCTAACCCCTATCCCAATAACTCATCACTCAAACCCACATTACAGTTCAACACTTATTTCACAGATAGTACAGCATCTATAATCAAGGAACCCCCAGCATCTAATTACAACCCTGCACAACAGCCACATATCACCAGATCCACTTTCACCTCAAACCTGTGCCCATATCCCATATAAGGCTACTTTTACACAAACCCAAACCATGCTCTACTTCAGCTGATGACCTTCCAAGTGAATGTCTTAAAATTGCAGCTGACAGCACTGCCTACCCTGTCTCAATCCTTATACAAAGGACAACCAATGAATCCCATGTTGCTCTATCTGGAGAAGTCTCACATTATCTCTCTGCACAAAGAAGAAAATTCAAGAGACATTGCAAACTTCAGACCTACAGCAATCGTATCCCCATTCTCCAAAATATTTGAAAAGAGGTATTCAAAAACAACTGCTAAACTATCTCCTGCAGGAAGAGCTCCTAGCCCCACAACAACATGACTACTGTCCTTCCCATAGTACTAACACTGCACTTCTAACCTATATAGATACTGTCAATAAAGCTAGAAATAACAGTGAACTGGTCTCCTCCATATTTTTAGATTTGTCTACAGCTTTCATATTGTCTACTGGGTCTCTCTCAGCCCACCCTCCTATGGTTCAAAAGTCATCTATCCAGTAGGTATCAGTCAGTAAAATACACTCCACTCTCTCTCCACATTTCCTGGTCACCATCAGTGTACCACAAGGCTCTATCCTTGGTCCCCTCCTCTAACATCCTAACACCCTCCACACAACAGGCCTTCCTAACACAGTATGCAAATTAATCCACATTCACTTGCACATCTGACAATGTGGCACACCTCCAAAAAATTACTCAGGAAGCTTTAACAGCAACATAAACACGGCTTTGTAACTTACAACTCATTCTCAACTCTAAAAAACAAACTACTACTTTTTTCCCCAAATCCCTCTACCATGAAAAAATAAAATTTAAAGTATTCTCTCTCTTAGATAGTACAACCATAGAAATTAACATCTCCTAGTAAATAATTATTAGGGATAATAGTGGATGATAATCTTAAAAATGACCTGCATATATGAAATTGCATGCAAAAAAAAATCAAAAACTAGGGATGCTTTACAGAGCCAAAAACTCTCACAGGTGCAACTAAAACTTTACTTGCCACCACTTGTCTCTTCCCCACACTTCTTTATGGTGCGCTCTCATCCTTACTAACCTTCAGGCATCAAAATCAAAATTTAAACAATGCTATAACAAAGTCACTAAATTTGCAGCAAATACCCCTTTCAGACCCCACTACTGTATAGCATTAAAAAGCCTAAGCTGGTTAGAACTACCCCATCAACTAACATATACACATCTTCATACTGCCTATAACATTATCAAGAATCCATGTTCTTGTCCAGCATTAAACATTCTACACAACTATGTTCCTAGTCAATCATTACAATCTAATGACCAAAAACTCATGTCTATCCACAAACCTATCAAATCTGCTGGGATTTGTCTGTACACGAACCAGGCTGCTAAGGCCTGGAACTCCTTATCTCTATCCATCATGTCAATGCCCCCCATTCTTCCAAACCCTTCTGAAAGACTTCCTTGCCAAAAGCTGTCTCTGTTCCTGCTCAACACAAGAATAAATTATACTCCCAAATGTGAACAAATTCAAACCTTACATCTCCTTACTCTCTTTTCCTCACTCACTTCCTTACTTCTATCAATTTCTCTCCCTTGGCTTTCTCTATAAATATACCACAAGCCTGCTTTTTTCTCACTTCATATTGCAATTCCTGTTTTTATTATGCTAACTTGCATTTAATTTCTCTATAAATTCTTATTATTATTACTAAATCACTGTCGCATAACTTGCATCAATACTTAACCAATGTTTTCACATTATGTCTAATTTGGTATAATTATTTAAACTGCATTTAGTTTTTGTATTACTATTAAAGAATGTAAATTTATTGTTCTTAAAATGATTTGTAATACTTTGGAGCTTTTCACCCTAGGCCACTAGTCACTGAAAATGGGCTCCTACCCAGTTGAACTTTCGCGGTAATCAAATGTCAGTAAATAAATACATAAAATAATTTTCCTTATTAATGAAACATGTAAAAGATGGTGCTTTTTTGGGACACTGAAAACAAAAAATGAAATCAAAGGTGTATAACAAGCTGTCAAACATGAAAACAGAAAAGCTGTTAATAAAGATGAATTTTGAAAATAAAACTGAATGTTAAGTGTTCAGATTACAGAACAAATATAAAACAAGAGAATAATTCACTAACACACAAACACATTTCTTTTATCCACAGATACATTTTTTCTCACCATGAACTACTGGTTTAAATTACTTCAGTCTGTCCCCAGTCTGACTAAAAACAAAAAGCGCAATGTTTTACACTTTACATTCTTCTGTAAACCGTTTGCAAACTTTCTCTTTTTCAGGCATTTCCTATAATCATATTTGTCATTCTACTTTTAACTGTATTTCCTTATACGGAAGAAACCTGGCTTCTTGAGAACAACTACTTCCCATGTGTTATGGGGAAAAGTTTAAATAACCTCAGGTTTAACAAGTACTGAACATTTTCAGTCATTAACTATCAAGGGAAAATTTACAGCCAATCTGAATATTCTTTCTCTCCTGTATGTGCGACAATGTTACTCAACAAAGAGTTTAGAACATGGATTTTTGACAGAATTAGTAAGTAAACTATTTACATATTTACTTACTTTTGCTTTCTCCTAGAGTCCCTTGTATGCAAAAAACATGGAAAGTAGCTTTATTTTTAAGGCAAATTTTAATGTTAATAAAATAAATAACTTAACGTGTAACCAAAGATCAATGATACAGAAGTTAAGATCTGCAAAACTCTCTATACCAGAACATCATGGGAGATGTAATAATTTCCTCAGAAAATATGAAATTGTTTTAGCACTGTGGTTCATGAGCTAAAGATGAAAAGACACACAGGGCATTAATAATGCAATTACACCACACCAGTTTGATCACCTGTTAATATTCACATTTAGATGTGCTATGGTGGTGATTCCAACTACTAGCATACCAACACCAGCCCCCTTCCTTTACCACAGCTCATTAATCCTCCACTCCATCAGTGGAGTGACTGGTCATCCAGTGACAGCATCACTGATTTGCCCAATAGGGAATATAGCTTTACAACCATCAATAAGCTGTCCCAGGAGCTTTTTTTTTTTTTTTTTTTTTTTTAAATGCTGACGCATACAAGTGTAAACATGCTAATTTGCAAAGCAGTACTTTAAGTATGGCCTTTCAAACCCAGGGTTTAATTTGACTTTTAGATGAGCTACTGAGGTACAGACTGAGAACATCCAGGCCTCATCACTTAATGACGCTTCAGTTAAAAATAAAAGGTAGGCTTGCATAATGTTCTATCCAGAAAAATGCAAAAAGATATATATATATATATATATATATATATATATATATATACACACACACACACACACACACACACACATATATCAGCTGCATCCCAAAATTCTCAACTTTTCACCAAAAATAATATACTGATGAAAGCTCCTTGAAAGTATACATTATATACACGCACACACACACACACACACACACACCTGCATATATAAAATACAATTGTATCTATGTTTATCCATGATTACATTATGACCAAGTATGAAGCCCCTCAGCACCACATTGCTAATGCATGCTAACTCTACCCCGGTCCCTAACCCCACCTCTACACCTTACCATAGAATAGTCCTTTCCATAACATTAGTACTGTACAAAGACCTGGCATAATACCATTCATACGCAGCACTAAATCTATCCTCTTATCTAGCCCTTACTCTTACCCTAACCCATACATACTCCCAACCTAATGCCTAAACTTGTATTATATTTGAAACTTTAGGCATTAGCAAACAAAACACACACTTATGTACCATAATAGATCTTCCTTCTTCTGATCTATACCATGTTTAATAAGTGCACTTGACCAAATTTCAACTACGTAATAACTTTATATATATATATATATTTTTTTTTTTTTTTTTTTTTTTTTTTACTATCACAATTTTGAAGCCCACAATCTTGAAAAGCATAATACAGAGGGCACAATACAGAATGACTAAAATGTCCAAGACCACAAAGTCTAAAAATCTTGAACACTGAATCCCTCTACCAGTGTGAACCCAGAAAAGAGTATTAACAATGGTCCTGTGCTCAGGATACTATATATGATGCTTTAATACATCTCATGAATATCAATGATGTTTCTCTTCCTCTTTTTGAATTATCTGGACTTGGAAACGGGAAAGCAGGTTGAAGCTGGGACCACACTGCACAGGCCTCCCAGTATAGATGGTCACCTAGTCAAAGAGTACTTCCCTGTTGAACTGGGCATTCAAGACCCTGTTCAAAAGCTGAAATGAGAACAGTTTCTGCTGTAAAATCCCACATAGCTGAAGGTGAAGTGGACTATCTGGTAGCTTACCATGTATATCATAAGGACACCACAAGGTCCTTTTTTAAGACCAGGTTCATGTGCAAGTACTAGGCTAGCTGTCCTTGCTGGCCATTTTACGCCTAGCCGGTTTCACTTCTTGTGCTCAAAATAAATAATGTATCCCATTTGATTATACACTGACCTTACCCATTCCATGGTCAGTAATTATGCACTACCCCTAATGAGAATAACTGGGATCATACCACTAAAAATTTGAGGGGACCTATGTATGGGATGGGAGCTGCCTCTGTTCATTAGGAGTACAAAGGGCAGTCCTGAGGTAAATTTTCTGTTTTCCATCCATAGATCCAAGTTGCACTTGAAAATGGGCAGGGCTGAGCTTGGTCTTATGTGGATGGGGGGGGGTCTGTCCTACAGCAGTGGTATCTTCTGTGAAATATACCTGCTTCCCCATATCGTTCTGTTGATGTTGTAGAAAAAGTTTAAAGACCTAGACCAAGTATTTGTGATGCTATTTTACTTGCGGATGTAAGTTAAATCATAAGTAATGGGTCGGAGGATGCTTTGTATGCCAAACACAGGTCACCTCTTAGCAGTTTCTAGGATACCAAGTGTACTGACAGGGCTTTTTGTCAGAAAGGTTCCCAAGCTTTTCTAATGCCTTATAAAATATCACAGTAGAACTTGGAACAGGGTTGGGAAGTCACTGAGAGTCTCGTGCTCCACTATGACACAGGAATAAATTCTCTTAACACACCTGTTCAAAGTTCTGAACTCTTTATCAAGCAGCAAGTGTCAAAGTGTTGTGGCCTCTGGGACCCATGCCAGGTCGAAGAGATCACAGAGGAGTCAGCATAAAAATGGCTGGTAAGGGAAACTACCCACTCAGGCAGAGGTGTTTACAGGGAAGCTGCATTCTTGGCTGGAGATGGGGAGTAGTCAAGCAGCACCCAGTCTCTATGTAGAGAATTCTTAATGAAACTGAGATTCAGTCCAAACAAATGCAAAACACTGCACTCACAACAACCCTAGTGTGAAGTAACATTGGTGGTGGTGGTGGTGGTGGGGGGTTAGAACTGATAGCAGACAGCAGAAAAAGAATCTGCAAGGTGCTGATCTCATCTAAACTGGACAGCAAGAAGTAGTGGAAGCAATAAATGGAATACTGCAGTGTATCCTTATGAGGACAGGTTCCTGAAGCAAAGATGTAACACTTCCACTGTACAGGGCCGTGGTTAGACCACAATGTGAGTACTTGAAGGCCATATAAGGAAAAGGACATCAGGCTACTGGAAGGAACCAAGATAAGAGCTACCATCTATCCATGGCATGGAGAGGAAGGCATTTAAATAAAGGCTAGAGGAGCAGAATGTATAGTGGAGAAGGAATGCACAGAGAAAATCGAGAATGTATAGGAAATACGGAAAAGGGGCAAGGGGGAATGGAGTGGGGGTACAACATTAAGGCACGTAAGTAGGCAGTGTAGGTAGGCATACAGACTCCTTCTGCCAGTAAACAAATCTAATGTAAAGGGGAAAACCTAAGGTTCTTCAGGTCCCTCTCATAGATATGCCAGCATGTGCTTCTTAGAGGAAGGAATATGGAGTGTAGGCAAGGCCAAACTGATTAACTTTAAAAACCTCTCCAAATCAGCATGTAATAAAAAGTCTAACTTTCTGACTTCTGGATAAGATATATATATATATATATATATATATATATATATATATATATGGGTCTACCTGAAAATATCAAAATCCCCAAAGATCGAAGACTTCATCATCGAGACGAAATCAGAAAAAACTCATTTCAGCGAAGGACCTGATCTGCGAAAGTATTGCCAGGGTGGTTTGCCAACAAGGTGAACTTTTCCCAAGTGTAGTGCAAGCTTGGTGTTGCTATATTTAGTTAGGGGTGTGTGTGTTTGTGTGTGTGGGGGGGGGGTGCAGCCTCCGATGTTGGGGTGTGTGGGGGGCATAGACCCAACCCACCTGGTTGGGGATGGTGTGGCTTCATTTACATTACGTTTGATGTCAGTGGGTGCTTACCCTGGGAAGATATTTGTCGATCCAGTCTTTCGCTGAAGTGGCTTTTCTCTGATCTTGTCTCGATGTTATCTTCAATCTTCTGAGATTTTGACATTATGAAGTAGAACCATATATATGTTTTAGTGGATAATTTTAATGTTTTTTTAGTTTATAAACTATCACAAAACTCTTAATCTTTACTGCCTCTTACTTATTTACTCTCTGTTTTGTTTTTTATTAGGGTTACACATAATAAACATTAAATTCTATAAAAATAAATAGAGAGAGGGCACAGCAAACATACTGCCACTGTCCATCTCACACAGCCAGTGATATCTTGGCCATCTGACTTTTCACATGAGCATGACTGAGAGAAAGTATCAGAGGGAACAGAAGACGCACTGCCTGGTCTGTCTCACAGCCAAAGACATCTGGGATCTTTCACACCATACAGAAGTCAGAGTGGTAAGCAGGGAGTCCCCCACCCACCTCAGGTGTGAATTCATCATGCACAGGTCTTAAGCAAAGGCAAGTATTTACATGATGCACTCTAGGTGTCAAATGACAAGGAACTTGTGTAAAAATGCACACTGACCAAATGTGACACATGCAGGAAACAGGGCTGCATGAGGCCCAGCACTGGCTTCATGCTCTTTTCCCTGATAAACTTGGCCTGCACCTACAAGCTAACTTTCATGAGATATTACGTGTTTAATGCCCGATGTGGGATAATCCACTGCAACCACTCCTCCAGGACCAGATGGCTTAGCTAGGTCTGGGGATGGGGGGGCTAAGAGTGGGTCAGCCTCATGGTTCATCTAATCCATGGCTGTGTGGTTAAAGGGGGCCATTACTCCCCCTCATACCAAAGACAGAGAAAGGAGACATACTTCCCACTGTCTGTGGTACTGACACGGGCTTAATTCCTCAGTAGCCAAGGATAAACTGAGCACCCCCAGACATCACGAGAATCTGTACAACTTGGGGACTCAACTATAGATGGTTAGGCTGCAACCTATCCTTTGAATGTCTGTTCTTGTGAAAATAGTCCAGTCCATGCTACAAGCTGCAAAACGGAACCCTCCTTCCAGTCATCTAGAATAAATGTCTAAGTAAGCAGAAAGTTTCTCCCTTTATACAAAGGGATGACAAGGTTGAAAAAGAAACACTTATGGCAACATTTTATTTTCTGTTTCTCCTTGAGACAATACAAGTAATGTTGGTGTTTGCCTTGGTGGGTAATATGGTGGCTCTATGGGTACTTCTTAGGTTAATGAATTCATCAATGACAGCTAGATCAAAATCCTACTGAGAAAGGCGCTAAAAAGAACTGTTAGGCATAAGGGACATGAGCACTTATGCATCCACTGCATGACATCATAGCATGCAATAAAAGAGGTGTTTGCACTTCTCCAAATGTGGGGATTCTTCTGAATTTTTCTCACTGGCATAAATGATGAATCCAACTAAGAACCTATCCTTGACGCTAGCTTATTAGATTTCATATAAGAAAATAAAATAGTCTGACACATAACTATACATGTGCTGATTTAACCATGTACAAATTTTCAGCATTTTTCTTTACTGCAGAATTACAATCTTCAAATTGAGTCACTTGGAATCCCACATACAAGCATGGACATGCACCAATAATGACATACTGTCACTTCATGCTTCTACTCTCCCCTGCCTGTGTGCTCTCTGGCTTTAGAAGCTTCTCCTGACGGGTTAAACACTCTGTGGTCATCCCCTGCCCAACAGGCTCACCCAGCAAAATACCTTGTGAAAGAGTGTAAATCTGCTTCAGTTACCTGCCTGAAGCAGCTCCAAAACCAAACTAAAGAGCACAACTTTCTATACTCTTTTCCTGAAACACTCTGTGGTCATCCCCCTGCCCACCAGACTTGCCCAGCAAAATACCTTGTGAAAGAGTGTAAATCTGCTTCAGTTACCTGCCTGAAGCAGCTCCAAAACCAAACTAAAGAGCACAGCTTTCTAAACTGTAGGTGTTCCTTCTATTACAATTTATCCACACTCCGAATCTGTTTTTAAAACTATCTGCTTTTAAAAAAATAAACTGCTCCTTATTTAAAGTATTACTACAGGGCAGATGAGCATACACATAGGTTAGTTTTTTTTCTGGCTGTAGTAACCTACTTTGACCACCAGGCGGCAACACACTGCCAGCAGTCTACCACTGCACTACAGGGAAGCAGATATACTGAACTTACCCCAATTTGGCTGTTTTTTCTGCTAGCCCTGATTAGAGCTCACAGACTGTCTCTGTAACCTCGTGGTGGCTGAGTAGAAACGTGGATCACAGATATTCAACTTATCTTAAATCCCAACAAAACAAAACTACTTCTATTTACCACAAACAAATCAAAAAACACTCCACTCTCCTTCTCTAGCTCCTCCAATATTGGAACTGTCATTTCCCCCTCTCCCCACACCAAGCTGCTTGGCGTCGAAATAGATAACACCTTACACTTTGACATCCATATCTCTTGAACTATTAAAAAGTTACACAAAAAAATGGGATCCCTACAACAAAAAAAACTTTCTATCAGAGCAAGCTTGGGTCACTCTAGCTCAAACCCACCTTTTTTCCACACTCATGTATGCAGCACCTATTCTCACCTATGTAAGAAAATCTGACCTGGAAGAACTTGAGTCGTATTATAACAAAATAGCCAAGTTTGCAAAAAAATTCCCTCTTTAGAACACACCACTGTATACCTCTTAGGCAACTTCAGTGGCTTGAACTCCTACAGTTATTAACCCACCACCAACTAGTCATAGCTTATAACAACCTAAAATATCCTGAAAAAACTCCAGCCCTTAGGGAACTAATGACTAACCACATTCCAAATCGACCACTCCGCTCTGCCAACAAATCACTCCTCTCTATCTCCACAGCCGACAACACAGCAGGTAAAGCTCTATTTTCTCACAGTATAGCAAAAAGTTGGAATAATCTCCCTCCCTCAGCGACTTCTGCACCTAATACCAAACAATTCAAAAACTTGCTTAAGAATCATCTTATTAGCTCTTGGCTATGTCCATGTGTTACTTAATCCTAGTGTATGCTACCACCATCTTTCTCTCTTCTCTCCAATTATCAGACCCTCTGTAAAAATGAAAGTAACAAATGGTATCCCTTGACATTTGGAAATGTTGATGTGATCTCTGTCTGTATATTTTGATGACTAACAATGTTCACTTGTATATATTGCTGATATTACCTTTCTTTGCGTACTGTTCTATTATGCACAAAATACTGCTCAATAACAAAGTCTTTACTTTACATTATGTATCATTATCATTGTCTGTTGTATTAAGTGGAAATTTTCTCCCCAGGCCTCCGCTGTAAATGGACCTCGTCCAGTCAGACTATCCCGGTTAACAAATGTAAAATAAAATAAATAAAAATAAATTGTCTGCTGTACCTACCAGCTTTCCCCTTGCCACTAGGGAGCACATACCATTAAATCAAGAAAAATAATGAATATATGATAACTCAACTTCAGATAAGTGATATATATGAAGACATACTTGACTGACTGAGAGGAATATCCATCAGCCAATGTCAGCTGGAGGGTCTGCCCACTGGCTAAGGGAAAGAAAAGGAGTGATACTGACCTATCAAGAAGGGTCTTCTTCACATGTATGAAATGATATGACACAATATGTCATAATAAAGCTAACACAGAGAAGAACCCTCCCTAGTGGGTCCTGTGGTTGAGCCAAATACCCTGTAGTAAAACAATCTGGGAGGAAGGAACTTAAGAACCACGCAAAGACCAGCAGGAGGTTAAGTACAATGGAATTCATAATGAGAGTCTGGCATCATGATCACAGCAAAACAAAATGTTGCATGGGAAATGTTGCACAGGGCAGCAAATATCAAACCCATCAACAGCACATCAATTAAACACTGGAGACAGCCACCCTTAAGAGGAATGGACAACACTGCAGCCCATGAAGCAGGGAAAGCAAATATCCCTAAACAGAAATGGAAAAGACTGCAGCCAGAGCCACTGTGCAGAATCTCCAGTGGCAGAGAGAAGTGAATTCCATTCCTCCTACAAAGAGCGAAGAGAACTTACAAACCAGAGAAGAGGTAGTCTCTGGAATACATAGCTGTCTAACAGGTCTTATTTATATCACAGGCAAGGTTTAAGTCTTTAGAACAGACAATTATAATGCTGATTTTTTCTGCAGATATACAGGAGGTCCATCAGGGTGGGGTCTTGTATGTCATGCACAGATCTCCCATCAAAAGCCTGTTAAAGGCAGAATACAGGGATAGGGCCTTGAGGCAGTCTGCACAGGACATGTTACTTACACCCTGTATTCTTTTAGTGAGGAACCTCTGTGGACATTCCAATTGTTGTATATGCCTGGTTTGGTGCATACCAACGGGGGCATTATACTCAATGATAGGTCTGATAAATGCCAAATACAGTAGAACAATGATGTCCTTGGACCTAGACAACATACCTTTATTTTTAAGTTACTAACAGAATGATTTCCTGACTACTGTAGACACATGATGGTCAAAGGCTAGATTACTGTCTGTGTGTGTCCCCAAGTCCCTGACAACTGGGTCAAGTCTTAGGGGGTGTTTTGTCAATATAATATTTACCAGGGGTGGATGACTTCCCGAAGGATACTTGTATGCATTTCTTGGCATTTAGTTTTAGTCCATGGCTTTGATACCAGTTATTTGTCTGTCAGCCCTTTCTGGAGATAATTTGTTTTGGTGTGGGATTCTATGACTGCTCCTAATTTGCAATCATCTACAAATTTAGTCAGCCAGAAGCCCTTGATATTGGCCTTGACTTAAGAGAACTAAATGCCAAAAAGTAGAGGTGCCAGGATGAGTCTCTGAGGGACTCAGCTTGTGACTGGCCTATTTGTAGAGATGGACTCCACAATTTTAACTTCTGGGTCTTCTCTGTGAGCCAGCTGGCTATCCACCAGGTGACACACTGGTTTACACCCAACCTCTTGTGTTTGTCCACAATGCCCAAGTGGTGTATTGTGGTAAATGCCTTGGTCAAGTCAAAGCAGGCAGTATGAACAGTTTTGCCTTCATCCATTGCTTTTTTTGACCTTCTAAAAGAAGTCCATCAGGTTAAGTAGGCATGACCTACACTTGACAAAAGCAAATTGGGTTGGATTCAGTGTCTGGAGGTTCCTATGTCATTAGTGATCATTTCCATAATTCTTTCCACAGTTTTGCATACGAGACTAGTGAGACTTATGAGTCTGTAGTTTCCAGGGTCTGTAGATGGCCCACCTTTGTCCACAGGGATGACTGTTGCTGTTCTCCATTCATGAGGCACAGAGACTGTTTGGAAAGTACAGTTAAATAGTAATTCAGAGGGTCTGATCTTCTGTTAATGTAAGAGCTTACACAACTGTACTATGTCCTTCCATTCACAGGTTGCAGTATTTGTAACTTTTTGGAGAGTGCCAAAGCTCAAGAAGAAACTTGGGAGGAAGGAGGACCAGGCAGAGCCCTCTTGAAAGCCATGACAGATGGCCCTAGCAAAGCCACCTCTAGCTCTGGAGATTCCATCCAACTTGTAGTGCTTGGTAAAAGTATGCACAGATGTCCAAGGTAGCTGCTTCAAGAATAGAGTCAGTATCTAACCCCTTGAAAAATGTGCCAAAAGAAGCCACAGCTCTAGTTGAATAAGCCTTTACAGAAGGAAGGCTCTTACCATGAAAAGTATAACAAAAGACATAGCCTTTGAGATACAAGACAAAATAGTTTGCTTGGATACAGCTAAACCTAGGGACCTAGGATAAAAGGAAACAAACAACTGATCAGATTTTCTAATAGACTTAGTCTTATCCAAATAAAACCTGAGTTGTCTATGCACATCCAAAGTATGCAGCACCCTCTCACTGGCAGATTGCAGAGAGGAGAAAAAAGTAGTTTAAAGTGACAACTCATTAACCACCTTAGGCATAAAAGAAGGATCAGTATGCAAAGACACTCTGTCCTTATGAAACAACAAAAAAGGAGGACAAGCCATAAGGTCCTGAAGCTCAAACACCCATCTGGCAGAACTAAGGGCCAACAAAAGTACAGTTTTCCAAGAGCAATGTTGCAAGGAAGTTGAAGCAGCTGGCTCAAAAGGAGCCTGGGTCAACTTCTCCAAAACAAAATTAAGATCCAGGGAGGAGGAAAAGGCTTCCTGGGAGGTCTAATATGAAGGACACCTTTAAGGAATTGTTTAGGTTCAAATCAAGATGCTAAAGGAAGAGAAAAAGGCAGACAAGCAGAGATAGCTTATAAGCTGATAAGGGGGCCTTAACAAAAGAAGAGGCCAAACCAGCATTGAGCAATTCACACAAATAAGAACCAAAGAAACATCCACAGTAAGTGGATCTTAAGTGAGATACACCAAACAGAAAACCTCTTCCATTTCGATAAGTAGGATTCCCTAGTATTGGGTTTCTTGGCCTACTGCAGGACCCCAAGCTCATCCTCAGAAAAAAAGGTGTCTATGTGGAATCAAAATCCTACCACCTACAGTGTCATCTGAAGAGTGGACAGGTGGGGATGGATGAGAACTCTCCTGAGGTAACTTGTGTTGATTGCCCTTGACTAAATGAAGAATAAGAGGGAACCAATGCTGTCTTAGCCAAAAAAAAGTTAACAAGATTTTGGGAGTGTCCTGTTGAATTTTGAACAGGAATTTTGAAATGACAGCAAGGGGAGGGAACGCATAAAGAAACATCCCCTTCCAAGAAAAAGAGAGGATGTCCACCTTTCACACCAGAGGACCCAGGACTGGCACAAAATACAGGAAGTTGTCTGTTTAGAGGGGAGGCAAATGGATCTACTTGAGGAGTACCCCACCGGTGGACAATGTCCAGAAACACATCTCTGTGAAGCATCCATTCATGGGACTGAGTTAAGGACCTTCTCAAAGTGTCTGCCACAATGTTTTGACTTGAGGAAATATAAACTGCCTGAAGAGTCACTTGATACTAGACAGCAAAATCCCACACCAGGTGCCAACCACTAAAAAAAGGTAAGATCTTGTACAATCCCCCCCACCCTGTTTGTTTATATATCACATCACTATGGTATTGTATGTAAATACATTGAGAGATCCTGGGGAAAAAAAAAAAAAAAGAGGATGAAAAGCCAGGACAAGCACTCTCATTTCTTTGACAGTGATGTGCTCCATCTGTTGAAGAGGCAACCACACCCCCTATACCTTTAGTGAGCCAAAAGCTGCACCCATCCCATGTCTGAAGCATCTGTGAACAGTTCTTGAGAGGGAAAAAGGGGATGAAAAGGTAGCCCTGGATTTAGAGACAACTGCTGGATCCACCAGAGAAGTTCCTTCTTGAGACAAAGAAGAGGAAGAATTCCAAAGTCTATAGGATGTGTATGGTGAAGCCAAACTGTCTTCAGGAACCACTGAAACGTTTTCATGTGGAGTTTGGCCTGAGGCAGCATAGGGATGGTAGATGCCATGAACCTCAGAGCTTTCAGAAACTCCCTAGCTGTAATGGGGGCCAGAAGAAGGACAGCTCGAACGAAGGAGATGAGAGTTAAGGCCTTGGGTGGGGGGGGGGGGGATGCCAGCAAAGGCACAGTCTGAATCCTGCGACCTAGAAAAACATGATCCTAAGGAGTCAGAGAAGTTTTTTTTTAAAGTTCACTGTGAGCACCAACCTCTGAAGAAGGGAAATGGCAAAATGAGATTTTGCAACAGAATCTCTGGAAATTTTCTAAAAAAAACTTGGATCCCCTGAAGCCTGCAAAAAGCAATCACAGGAGCGAGGCACTTGGTGATTACCCTTGGGGCAGTAGAAAGGTTAAAGGGCAAAACACAGAGCTGAAAATGTTAGGATGCAATAGAGAAATGCAAAAACTTCCTGAAAAGGGGATGGATTGGAATATGGAGATAAGCATCCTTGAGAGCCAGAGACACCATATAGACTTGAAGAACCAAAATGGAAACAGAAGGGACAACATTCGAAAAGCAGGCACCTTCAGAAAAGTGCTCATTTATTTATTTTACATTTGATTACCAGGAAAGTCCGAATGGACACAGGTCCATTTTCAGCAGAGGCCTGGGGAGAAAAGCTCCAGATTAAATGCATACATCAATCAGGAAGAAAATAAACAACACATAGACAGTGGATATCGCATTATAACATAGCAAACATCTCCAGATAACACATATCAATTCAAGAAGAAATTGCTCAAATCATAACATATAGTACATAACAAGTAATATACATTCCTGACAATATTATTGATGGGACTACTATAGGAATCACTCATTTCAGTACTTTAAGACTGGATACATAATATACTACACTCATTGTGGCAGTATGAGATGTTTTAGCTAGTCAAATTGTTAGTAAGTAATAAGGGGTGAAGCAGCATAACAGATGAAATGTTGTAGCTAGTGAAATTGTTACCAAGTAAAAAGGTGTGAAGAAGCATAACTGAGTACTGAACACTATGAAATGAAAAGTGGAAACACAATTATTTAGTGAGCATAATGTCTAGAGAGGCAAGAAAATGTAAAGATTTCTGGATCAATACAAGAATGCAAATGGCTTAGTTCTGTAGATGCAGAAGGATTTTGGAAAGGCCTATTGGATTAAGGTGGAGAACAGATTGTTAAGTAAGTGTTTATCCTGGGAGGTCACAGGAGCATAACCAATTGTTCATATAGTGTGTTTTGAGGAGCTTTATAAATTGTGTGGTGGAGCTAATGGAAGTCAGGTGGCTAGGTAGGGTATCCCAGGCTTTAGAAATAGAGAAGCTGAAGAGAGATTTCCCAGCATCATTATGTCTAATTACATCTAGCAGGTTTGGGGCACTAGATCTTAAGGTTCTTGTTGTAGAATAAGGTAGAATTAGATTCTGGAGTGCTGGAGTTTTAGCAGGGTAGTAGTATACTTTGTGTGCCAGTGACAATTGGTTGAGTTTTAGTAGCTGAGCCAGCTCAAACCAGTTTAGTTGTTTGAGAGATGCACAGTGATGGGTCCTATATGAGGTCTCTGTAGCAAATCTGGCAATCTTGTTATAACAAGATTCTAATCAGTTTAGGTCAGCTTTGCAAAGGTTAGTTAGTACTGGAGATGTGTAGCGGAGGGTAGACAACAGATGTGTCCTGGCTATAATGGCTTTAGTGTGTTTAGTGAAAAAATGCTTGTTCCAATAGAGGAGTCCTAGTTTTTTGTGAACTTTCTTGATAGTCTGGACTATATGAACGTCATTATCTTGGGTTGTTGTCCATTTCTACACCTAACAGTTTAGTGTGGGTGGTTGGGGTGATCATGGTTTTGTTATTTAATCATGGTTTAAATGAAAGAGGTCTAGAAGGAGTCTCCAAGTACCCTCCTTTTCTGGGAACTGGAAACATTCTGGAGTAAAACCCCCTCCCCCTTTGAAACACAGGCACCTCTTGAATATTATCTTGAGTCCAAAGTCTTGAAGTACCTCTGGAAAAAAGGAAGTTGTTCCTGAGGAGGCTGAGGAATGCCCATAAAAGGGGTATGGGATTTCTACACCATAAAATATCCTGACGAATAATGGACAGAACCCAAGAAACCTGAGTAATCTGAAGCCAAACAGGAAGAGAGAGAAAGGCAAAGAAAAAGAGGAAAGTGGCTGGGAAGAGAGGGATAGTCAGACAGCACCTAGTTTATCTGGAAGGAAGTCTTCTGAGTCCCTGAAGTCTGAGTGGCCTTAACAGGAGGAGCCCGTCTGCCACCCTTTATACCCTTAGTAGGAGGATGAGATTGACTACAAACAGAGGCAGGCTTACTGGAGTGTTTTTTAATTTAGGAACAGGAGAGACAAACACGTTTGAGTTCCTGTAAGCCCTTCCCTTACCCTGAAGGGACTTAAACAATCCAGCACCTGCTTCCCCAAACAAGTGTTTATTGTCAAGAGGGGCATCCATCAACTTAGCCTTGATATCACCAGGCAATGCTTGAAGTCGAAGCCAAGAATAACTCCTCATCACTGAACCACAAGCAGCCAGCCTACAAGAGGCATCTGCTGCATCATAACTACACTTGGAATGATGAACCACCTGACAAGGAACTCCCTAACAGGGAAAGAGCAGCAGTTTTACCCTCAGAATCCAGATCATCAGAAATAACCTGACAAGCCTAAGAAAGGACATTCAACGCATACCTGGACATATGGGTCTATTAATAGCCCTAAAAGCCAAGGTAGCTGAGGTGTAAACCTTCTTACCTAGCTTTTCCATAGTTTTGCTATCTTTATCAGAAGGCAGTAACTTGGCTGAAGGAAGCAAATGAGAGGGCTTGTCACAGGCTACAGACATAACTGCGGGGTCAGCAGCAGGAGATTTGTACAAAAAATTACAGTCCTCAAGCACCCTATAAATCCTGTCAGGTTTATTGGAAGCAGGGGACAGAGAATCGGGAGATTTAGAGGCATTGGAAAGTGCATCCAACAAAGCAGCCAAAAACAGGAGAAATGGCAGGTTTCAGAGGTTCCATCTGCAGAAACTCATAGTACCTCTAATGGATTTCAGAAACCTGAGCACATTCCCATTTTAAAAATTCCATCATCCTGAAGACTGTGCCCCCAGAAGAAAATTCTTCAAAGAGAGTATCAGGAATTTGGGAAGAGTAAGCAAGGGATTCCTCATCAGAATCCAACTCCTCTTCAGAGGAATCCTGTTTCCTGGGCCTTTTAATGGGAGTAGAGGACCAAGGGGAAGCTGGAACAGAAACCCCCTGAGGAGGTTTTAATGCCATCAAAGTGTTAAACAAACCCTGACTGAAGGCCTGCCACTCACTCTGTGGATCCCTAGGAGCAGGAGAGATATGCTAAGTTTTCTTTTCTTTAATTGGACGTCCGCCTTGTAAAACTTAAAAGGCTGTGACACTGGATGGCATTCAATAATAGTAGTTGGGACTTCTTCCCTGGCTAAAATTTGAGGAACACCCCTAGGTCTCTCAGAAATAATCAACCATGGTTCACCCTGAATGTCCGAAATGGACGTCTGCAAAGCCTCATCGGACGTGCTGAAAGCCAGATCCCAATCAGCCTCCAACCCGGTTGCAACAGAGGTTTCCGACAACAAAGCCAGGCGAGCTTGGGAGAAACATCTGGCAGAGGCTGTAGTTGGCTTTGGATAAGTTTTTTTAGCCTAATTTCTCCTGGGGGGGGGGGGGGTAGGTCTGATGCTATCATTATTTAGAAAGAAACTGATTTATGATCAAACTTCACCAGGGAGGGGTCCAAACTTGTGGTGGTGCACCGTTCTATCATGTTGGTGAGTAACAAATCTAGAATGTTTGGGCCCCTTGTGGGTGTGCTAACTATCTGCTCCAAGGCATTTGAGTTAAAGTCCAAGAACCTTTGGGCAAGTGTGTTTGTACGCATATAATTTAACCAATCTATGGATGGGTAGTTAAAATCACCCATAACCAGGGTGTTTGGTTGTATTTTGAGCGACTCAAGTAGATTCAAGTAGGCACTGTGGATATCATGGTTCTTGGAGGGGATTCTATAGCTGTCAATAACTTGGAAAGGGGTCTTTCCAATAGTTATTTGCACATGGAGTAACTCTAGAGAATCACTCTGTTTAACCAAACTGGGGTATATTTATCTTTGATGAATACGGACACTCCTCCTCTAGTATTCACGCATTCATTTTGTGGTCTGAACGTGTAGAAGGCATTATATCTCAGTATGGCTGAGGTGCTCTCCGTCACCTTGAACTAGGTCTCAGTGACTGTACAGATGTCTGCATCTTCCAAGGTTAGGAGTGCTTCCAGTGAATGCAGTTTCAGATTTAGACCCCCTGGAGTTTAGCAGCATAACCTTAAGATGTTTCTTTTGAGGACATTTTTTTGTTAGGAATTTTGTTTTTGTGACACTGCCTAAACAAAAGGCACTATGGTGGAGGAAAGAGCCTTAGCCAGTTGCAGAAAGCCCAGAGGTGGCAGGTGGACACCATCTCTGGCACAGCTTCATGGTCTATCAACCGTATCATCTGAGGCTGACAGGTACTGAATCCCCTTAGTATGACAACATAAACTAAGCCAATTGTTGAATTCAATCATTTTTTGTCTGTACTGAGGCATCATCCTAGGTGAAGGCAGACTCCTGCTTAAGGCTAGGGACATACCTGCCTGGAACACAATCAGAGAGCTCAGTAATGTCTATCTTCATATAGTCCAGTGAGGTACTTCTGAAGTCATTCACACCAACATGGACTATGACAGAGTCATAACGGTGCTTGCTGTTGAGAGACTTGAGTGCATGTGTGATGTGGCAGATCTTGGCACCAGACAGACAGCTGACTGTGACCTTTTCCTTATCCCACCTGGTGAGTGGGACATCTGTGTGTCTGCAATGGAATCACCTATGACTAAAACATTTGATTTTGTGTTTTGTCTTGGGGCATGTTTGGTGAGGCACTGGTGCGTGCGTTTGTATGTGTACTGTGATTTGCTGGGAATGTATTAAGTGAACTGTGTTTATGTTTAGGAGGTCTCTGATCTTTAGGTAAGCTTCTGAGAGCCTCTGCATATGCAGGTTTAGGTGTTGTACACATGGATAGAGCAGGAGATGAAGTGTGTGAGGAGAGAAATTGCGAAGTATCTGATATACTGATTTGTGAGTGAGAGAGCCCAGATTCTAGATTCTAAACATAGATTCATCTCTCACATATTGAATGTATGTGAATCAGGTGAAGTGGGTTTTCAGTGTACATGTGGCAATTACTACATGGCCTCAGGATGCCCACGTTGATCAGGTTCATTGGAGAAATGGTGGGAAATTGTCCATTCATAATACTAGTTGAAGTACTGAGGTCAGTGGCAGGGAGGGGACTAGAAGGACCAGGTATGACTAAGGAACAAGAAAAAGTTCTAAACTGTGAGGGGCTTAATTGGTAAGGCTTGTGGAGGAACTTCAGAGGCTCAGCTGAGTGTCTAACTGGGCAGCGAAGCACAACAGCAATAAACCTCCATTGGAGCACAAGCAGTTGACTAAGGGTAAATTATCTAAGATTTTGCGTCTATAACCGCCAATGGTATCCGCCACTGCACAGTAATGTGTGGTTATGTGGGTGGTGTGCACCAAGCAAATCCATGCTAATGCGGGCAACAAGTAGCAACAAACACAGTAACCAATAGTAGCACACTAAACTGGGCACTGAGCCAACAATCACCACTCAGATACTTACTTAGATATACTCTGCTCCACTCTCACTAGGGTGTAGAGGGTAGCCCTCCTTTTGTAGAGGAAAGCCTGATTAGTGCTCAGAAATTGTAAAAACAGGCAAGGTGCAGTAAAACTTAACCAAGTCTGTGCTAGGACAAAAATGCACTAAAATACAGTTCAAAAATAACATCACACAATAAAATACAATGAAAGAAGTGCAGATCAAGTAAAAATGATACTTATTGCACTTAATGTTCAGAAGCAGGCAGTGGATGTTTCAGATAACACAGAAGTTTAATTGTTCGTTGCCAATGTCTAAATTAATCATAGTGAAAACCACGACTGAGACTTATTTCAGCAATCCCCAACTCAGATGGGTCCTTGGCTGCACACTTCTGCCACAAGGGTGCAGGGGGGCCTTCTTAATGTAAGATGGCTGGTTTTAGTGCTCAAATGATATGAAACAGTCTAGCTTCAGCAAGCCCAAATCTAGCCTATGCTATAAAATGCAGAAGTTCTAGAAATTCAAAGTGCAGAAAATCACATTCACAACAGAAAAAAAAGTTTAAATAAAACAGCAATTCAGCAGAATACTCCCACAAGAGTGTAGACCGCAGACCTTCCTAGTGTGAAATAACTGGTCTGGAACCCAAGTGCATAAACCAGAACAAAGACACTTAGAATGACAGACACAATAAGCCTTCACTGGCAATTCCCTTCTTAGAGGGGTGTAGACTACACTCTCCCACCACAAGAGTCTAGACCACAAACCTTCCTAATCTAAAATAACTGATTTGGAGCCCAAGTGCTTAAACCAGAACTAAGACACTTTCAGACGTTCAGAATAACAGACACAATGAGCCTTCAACAAGAAATTCCCAGCTTAGAAGAGTGCAGGCTATCCTCTCCTGCCACAAGAGTTTAGACCACAAATCTTAATCTAAAATAACTGGTTTGGAACCCAAGAGCTTAAACCAGAAGAAAGACACTTAGAACAACAGCCATAATAAGCCTTCACCAGCAGTTCCCAGCTCAGAAGGGCAGAGGCTACCCTCTCTTCCCCAAAGAATGTAGACCACAAACCTTCTTAATGTAAAATAAATGGCCTGAAGCCCAAGTGCTTAAAACAAACTAAGAGGTTTGGAATAAAAGTTAACATTTAATCAAGCCACTAACAAGCAGTAATAAATGCAGCAGAATAAATGCAAATGAACAATTTTAAGAATAAGTATCAAAGCAAAATAAAGTAAAGAAGAAACACAAATAAAAAATGCACTTTATTCAGCTGCTTTTACTGTAAGTGGGAAGGGAAAAAAACAGAAGATAATTAAAGGTTAAAAAACTAATGATTTTAGCTCCATACTTTGTATTATCTGTGAGAAGCAATTAGTTATATTCATTTACTGTACTTAACAGACATGCCGAGGTAGTAAATTATGTATGAGTAGTGCTGGGTCAGTGAGGGCTGCATCGTAATTGAGATGGAGTTATCCTCCATGAAATGGGCCCAAGATGGTAAGTTGCAAATGTTAAAAGTTATCTGCCCATGGATGCTTCCCACAACACCAGTGCAATACTATTAGTGGGGTTCACAAACCCTTGGAAGCACAACACTCAGAATTATTAGTCTTAGGGATAGTGGAAAAAGATGTCCATGTACATAGTTTTAATTGTTTCTTAATTTACAAAACTGTATTACATTCATTAAGAGTTTCTATGTTACTGCATATTACTGGATTAAAAAATAAGAGAAGCTGGACTTGGAAAAAGGTCAACAAGTTCAGGCTTTGTAGATGTTTATTTTACCTATAACCTTGTAATATTTTCAGACAATCCCTTTAAACTCAAATTATGATTTTTTTAGGGACTCAGAAAATACTCAAAAGAGCTTTATCTTGGGGCAAGGCAACAGTTTTATGAGATTATGCATCACTCTCAAAACCGTGGTGTGGGTGTAGAGTCTTGGATCTGAAGATTTACTGGGCAGCCACTCAGGTAAATGTTGTTTTTCTTCTGGGATGGCACTATTGCTTCAACCAAACATAGTGGAAAGCGTGGGTAGGGCGGGCACTGAACTTACAGCGGCAAGATCCAGACACTCAACTCCTTCTGGGATGGCACTATTGCTTCAACCAAACATAGTGGAAAGCGTGGGTAGGGCGGGCACTGAACTTACAGCGGCAAGATCCAGACACTCAACTCTATTTGAATATTAAAGTGCCCCAACCTAGTAAATGGGCAGAGACTGATGAGAAAGACAACTAAGTGGTGACAAGTGGAAAGACAAATGATGCTATAAACTGGTTTGCTCTGATTATGATGAGGTCATTGAAAAAGGAAGTGGGGAAATTCTAAGGAGTTGGGCAATGAGAAATCTGAATGGCAAAAGGTGGGACAACCTAGAGGGGTCCCACGCTTTTGTTACCTAGGAACATTTTTAGAGATTTTGCAGGAGGCAGGTTATGACTATACAAAGGGGATGAAAGAAAATATGTAACATTATTAACAAGACGTTCACTGGGATCCTGCAACTACTGTTGTGGGGGGAAATTCTGCAAGTCAGTCAAGATGCAGAATTAAAAAAAAAATCAAAGGACTGATATCAAGATTGTGCAAGGCTACAGAATAAATGAAGTTCAAGATCAAACTAAAAATGGAAAAAGGGTAGGAAATAATATCAGGCATTAATTTTAAGTAAAGATCAGTAGACAAAGTTTAGAGGGTTTGAAAGTTAAGATCACAAAATGTCACATTTTTGTTTCAAAGTATTTGTATAACTACTCCTATACCCCTACCAATGAAAACACTAGCTGCAAGATGGATCTAAAAACGGCACTGTTGGTGAAGGTAGATACTACAAATTTAAGCAAGCTTGTGTAATGTACAATATAGCTTTTCATCTGTATGCAACATACTTCATCAGAATCTAGAATAAACACATCAAATGCTACTTTTAAATGATTCTCCCCCAACATAAAATCCATGCAATCAGGTCTTAAAGATATAACACTCAAATAAAACGTTCCAAATATATTGTACATGTTGAAAACCAACAATTTGTTTGTTTGTGTCTTTCGGCTTTTCCCGGTTAGGGGTCGCCACAGCGGAACTCCGGTCTGCTAATGATTGGCAGTAGAGTTTTACATGCTGGCTTGCCGGGCCTAATGCACAACCTTCAACGAAGGAACACCCGTTCATGCATGTCGCCACACAGAAGACGCTCTAACTGAGAATCGAACGGGCAACGTCTAACTGTGAGGCGACAACGTTACCGCAGCACCACAATAATAAATGTAAATATATAAAATTCAGCTTAAATAACCAACATATCTTAAGTTTATTTTAAAATACAACATAAAATGTTTTATTCCTACAAAGTACCAAAAATGCACAAAAGCAAGAAAAAAATGCTAATAATTATTAGCCCTTGTTTTTAGTACTAGAACTAGGGACAAGTTGCCATTAATCCCTGGGCAGTGTGTGGCATCCAACTTTACTTGCCACCACAACTCCCTTACCTCTAGTACTAGCCCACTTAGCCGGTTAACAAACAAGCAAGCAAGAAAACCTGACATCTAGGAATAAAGTTCAATCTATAAATCAGTTTGCTCTTCCTATTACTACGTATAGCTTTGACTGACTGGCCCCCAAATGCATTGGGTCAATTAGACAAGAGGATGCTTATCAAATGATATACAAAAATCAGTGCATGGCAAGACAAACATTCCTCAGTCTGAAGTAGGCATGGGCTTCCTAGAAAATGGCATATATTTTATATATATATATATATATATAGAGAGAGAGAGAGAGAGAGTGGTTAGATGTATTCAAGTGTGTTTTGTTAACATTATGGTTCTTTCTGAAGAAGTCTGTTTTTTAAGACAAAAGTGGAATAAAAGGCTTTGATATGCTAGAACAAGAGTCCTCCGGCTCCAAGGATATCAGAGCCAGTGCACACAGAGCAATAGTCAGATCCGAAGATGATGTTCTCTTTGGATCTGAACCAGATGGACCCAGAATGCTTAGATGCAAGGGGTCTAAAACAACAGGCTGAATTACAGAAAGAGCTATAATTGGTGGAAAGGTAGAGGGATGGACTTCCTGACCCAAAGGTATAGGAACTGTGAGAATTCCCTTCTGAGTTTGGTCTTTGAAAAATTTCCTCATCCTTCTCTCCACATCCGCATCCATGACACTCCTGGTGGAATGAGAGGATACCAGGGATGGCAATGTTGCGTGTCTCTCTAAAAAGGGAGAAGGCACCCTGGAAAAAAACAGATCCAGGCTTGGTGAATAGCTAGTACTTGGTAAGGGCTTCAGATAAATGGATGTAGGAGCTGAAAAATGTCTGGTCAGATCCTAGGATGTAGGATCCAAAGCATATGTGGTCGGATCAGACGGAGCTTTGGATCCAGTTTTTCTTTCTTTCTTCTTGGTTCAGAAGAGGTAGAGGCTGGAGAATCAGAGGGTCTAGACCTTTTTGATGGGTCTTTAGATCTGTGTTTGGGGAACTGAACCCTAGCAAAGGCTTCAGAAAAAGAATATGGCAGTAATCCTTTTAAACTCTGCTTATTTTTCCTGTCTGCTAAAGCTCGGAGGTTGAACCCACAATAAATAATACAGTCTTGTTATAAATGTTCTGGTCCTAAACAATACGCCAAGATTATGGGCATCAAAGGCAACTTGTGCCCACACAGGTCACATTTTTTAAAACCTGCTGGACCTTTCTCAGACATTTCTGTAGATAGAAGAGTTGAAGTAAACCTTTTTTTAAATAGGTAGAAAGGAAAAAGAAAAGGAAAAATGCTAGTAATGTTATTTAAGAACTACAAGAAAAAACTTGTAGATAAAGAGAAAATACCAACAATGGTAATTATGTAAAAAGGGTAAAGGGAAGGAGTTAGGCCTACCAATGATGGTAGAAAGGTTTTCTCATGAAATGTGAGAGAGAGAGAGAGAGACAGAAAACAGAAAAAAAGGACTTAAGATGAAAAATGAAGATAAAATATTTAAGAAATAGTTGTCTGTAGAAGTGTTTAGAAAGAAAGTATGAAAAATTAACTTATTTCTCATGGAAAACCAGAGAGCTGAAAGTGACCACGTCTAAACATTAAAGTGGCAAATGAGATCTAAGGGATGTTAGGGTTGGCACATTATGAGTAGGGAAGGAGCTTGAGAGTTTGTTGGTGGCCACGAGTTAATAAAACAGCCAATTTGGATCTGAGGAATGAATGAAAATTGGCAACATCAGATCTAAAAGGTATTCGTGATGCATTTAAAATTGTGAACAACAGATGGCCATTAATACCATTATACTTCATGCAGAGGGTAAATGATTTAATACCCACTTTTTCACATGCTCCAGCAAATTGAAAACACATTTCTCTAATGCAAATCTTATAATCTGGATCTGTGCCTAAGTGAGGTACTGCTTTCCTCAGATTTTAGTGATTATCAGTACTACACAAGTAGATTACGACTTTATGAAATCACAATCAGACTGACCTACTGGAATATGGAATGACTTTCTGGGTAAAAATCATCCATCTGACAAAGAAAAGTTCCATCCTAGTTATAATGGAAGAAAAAATTCTGAGATTTTGACATATATATTTATTATATTATAATACTTTGGGAAACATAAAATACAAAATCATCAAACTGACAAAAATTATTATGCAAATGTTTACAGTTTAAGCAATAAGGTTAGTGAATTTTCAGGTCTGGTAAACTTTTCAAGATACTCTAATTATAGCTATTACTGAGGCTTAGCAGAGTAGTGTTTCCAGATTCCAGGATTTAAAGAAAATGTGAGTGAAAGAGAACTATGATCTCAGTAGTGGAGTTTTTATCTGCTCATGACTCTATGTACATTTACTATGGCATTCACCTGAGACATGATCTACTGTGTGAATTTCACCATACTTTAAAGGAGATAAATAACAGCAAATGATGTGTAGACTACGACCAGACATGAATACTGATTAAATATCTTCTTTTTTAATTTACTCATGAAAAATGGAACCTGAACAATGTGATTATACTGATTTCAACTTTCCAAAAACAGACTGAAAAGCCAGATATATGTGGTAGCAGTTCAGAGCACAAATTTTATGACTTACTATCAAGAAATATGACATAAATGTTTGCCTTTCCCAACAAGAAATGAGGACATTTAGATTTACTAGTAACACACATTTGTAATAAAATTATGTCACATCCCTGTCCACATTAGTCACATCTGACCACTTAGCTTTTGAATTCTCCTTGGTCCAGAACTGAGATACTGGTAGCCTAGTGATGACTAATTATGTCTTTATTGATCTTAGCAATTGATTTCAATAGACACAGTCATAATCCACTGTCCTTGTGGAGTTTAGAAACTAAATGTCAAACCATTTTGAATTTATGTAAGAGTTGTGTTGGCTAATCCTAAATATAGTAACTTTATTTCACCACTGTGGTTTAACAAAATTAGTATAAAATAAAAATAGATTAACAAGATCATGAAATGTATACATTTATTATTATTATTTTTGTTTTATGAGATGCACGTGTTATGTTCATGTCTATACATGAATTGAAAGTATCTATTAACTTGAACATATATATTATTAATAAATCTCATGCAGTGGTTTATGTATGGCTGTAGAATTTTTCATATACAGCCATATATTTATTTATATAGTTCATATTAGTATTTTTATACTTTGTATTAGTATATTTTTATACTACTTTATATTTAATATTTTTATATATACAATTTATGATAGATATACAGTCATATTCTACATTTTATATGATGAAATGTTTAGTCGCACAGTTTTATGGCAATCAGGTATAAGCCTGAACATAGTTATAAGACATGATGCAATGGTTGTTTTTCAGTTAGTTTAAATTCATCTAAATTCATTCACTACTATTTAAGTGAAGTTATATCCAGAGTACAATAGGATGATTTGCTAACTGATTGATTGCCTCAGGTGTTTTTCATGAAGATGATGTTAGTATATATATATATATGTATATATATCTATATATATATATATATATATATATATATATATATATATACATATACATGAAGCAGTATTAATTGTTTTGTAAGATCTGAAGAAGCGTGCCTCGTTAGCACGCGAAAGCACTTATCTCTTTGTTTTAAGAAGAATAAAACCTCCTTTTATTATATTTATCGTGGCGGTCCTATCTTGCTTGTTTTTTACATAAAATAAAAGAAGAAAGTTTAGTATATATAAACAACACAGCTCAAGTAGTGTCAAACAGGCACTTATATACATAAAATAAAAGAAGAAAGTTTAGTATATATAAACAACACAGCTGAAGTAGTGTCAAACAGGCACTTATGACTGCATATAAGAAATCCAGACCACAAGAAGTTCCATAGCTATACTAATGTTGCAAAAACGGTAACCAACAGAGTGGGTCCAGTTTCGCATGACAGTGCCCTTATTAGTAACGCAATGAATTAGCAGAAATTCTGAATAATTATTTTACTATACTTGCATCATATAAGACCTCACATGTTGAACTTTTTAACTTTTGATATTTCTTCAAATATATACTCCATAATTAAGGAAGAAATGGCTGAAAAAGCTTTATCCAACATTAAAAATAACAGCTCAGGGGGCTCAAATTTAATACCAGATTGCTTTATATATAAAATGAAAAAAATAGAAGTTATGTACTTACCCTAACTTGGCATTTGTGTTGTCCATTTTCATTCTTCCTCACTGATGGGTTATGGATCCAACCCTCAGATTCAAGTCAGCTGCATTTATTAGACCATCTCTTACTCCTCAGATCAAATCTGCTGCCTTTCTGCCCAGTGAAAAATAGGAACAGGATAGACAAGAGGAAGAACTGAAGCTCAAACCTAGAATATGTGTGTTCCAAAATCTTCCAAAGATCCTTCTAGGTGTGACAAGGCCAGGAGATGGCTGGGAGGGAAGGTGAGGAAGAATGAAAATGGACAACACAGATGCCAAGTTATGGTGAGTACATAACTTCTAAATCTGATGTTGTTCTTTTCAGTCTTCTTCACTGATGGGTCAGAGTCTCCAGCTACATGATTCTAGCAGGCCCTCAAAGAAGAATATGACAAAGCACTGTCAAGCTAAAGGAAGCCCTGCTTCTGGAAACAATGTCCAATTTGTAGTGTGCAACAAAGGTATGAGTCTTTGATCAAGTGGCCGCAGCATAAATATCATCAACTGAAATTCTGGAGGAAAAAGCAGATGAGGTAGCCAAAGATCTGGTGAAGTGGACTCTAGGAGGCTGAGGCAATTCCAAACCTTTCTGAGAATAAATCAGTAAAATACAATCAGTAATCCATATGGCCAAAGCAATTTTGGAAACTGCTTGACCTAAGTGGTTAGGGGAAAAGGATACAAATAGGTGATTTATTTACTTATTTAATATTTGTTGACTGGGAAAGTCCAACTAAACTAGGACAAAGCCTATTTTCAGTGGAGGCCTGAGGGAGAAATGCTCCAGATGCATCTGATCAGACTTCCTGTACTATTTTGTTCTGTGAAGATAAAAGCGTAGTTGCCTATGCACATCAAGATGATGTAGCGTATATCCACCTTTATTAGCAATGCTCAGGAAGAAAACTGGAAATTGTACTGACTGAATACTGTTAAGTCTCTGTGGCTACTTTAGGCATAAAAGAAGGGTTAGTTTGTAGAGATACCCCGTCTTTATGGAAAATGATGTAAGGAGGCCTAGCTGATAAGGCCTGGAGTTCAGATATTCTTTTTGCTGAAGTAATTGCTAACAAAAAATTGTTTTCCAAGAAAGAAACTTTATAACAACTGTTAGCTTGTTCAAAGGATTTCTGAGTCAACCCCTGGAGGACCACCGTGAGGTCCCAAGGGGGAGAAGGATCCTTTATGTGAAGTCTAAGGAGAAAGATTTCTTTCATAAATGCCTTGCATAACCTGGAAGTTGATGAGAGTGAGATTTGTTTCCAGCATGAAAATTGGATATTGCAGCTAGCTGAAGTTTAATATTAGAAAAACTAGCTCCTTCTTTGCAAAGGGTACTGAGGAAAAGCAGGATGGCTAAAGTAGGTGCTGAGAAGGGGACAATGCTCTCATTAGAAGCCCATACAGAGAATCTCTTCAATTTGCTTTTGTAGACCTTCTTAGTGGAAGCCTTCTGGGAAGTCAAGATAATGTTATGGACTAGGGAATTGAACCTGGACTGTCTCACTATCACTGGAATTGGAGATACCATGTGGACAGCTTGAAGGTGTGGAGATTGGGATGCTGGAATTCTGACGGGTGAGACAGGAGGTCCTGAATGGGCTCCAGTATCCATGGAGGATATTTGAGAGGACGTGGAACCACACCTGATGAGGCCAGAAGGTGGAAATGAGTATGACTGAGCTCTTCAGCCTGCTTGCTTTCTGTAGGAACTTCTTGATCAAAGGCAGAGGGGGTTAAGCATATAGGAGACCCAGAGCCAATCGTGAATCAGACCATCCCTCATTGACTTTTCCGGAGGGAGGATCAGAGTGATAAACTTGATGCACTTGTTGTTGAGGGAAGAGGCAAACAGGTCGCAGCAAGGCTGGCCCCAACAAATGAAAATCATGTTCGCTACTTATTGATTGAGGGACCACTCCAAAATGGACCTGCTGTGTTCTCCAAGGGGGGTCATGTGCCTTGGACCATCTTTCCTGAGTAATACCCCATCCACCCCAATTGGAAGTATCCAAGGTCACTGTGACTACTGGGAAGGGAAGAGAGAATGGTCTGGCCGAAAACAGGTCATCTGATTGCAAACATCATATTGGATGGTGGATACAAACTGGAGTGAATTTGATGAGAAAAAATGGAGGCTGGTAAAAAAATAGACCACTGTACCTGTAAGGTCCAGTGGAGGATTCACATAAGGAATTGAGCTAAAGGGACTAGCATAATGGTAGCTGACACAGATCCAAGAGCTTGTAACACTAGTTTTACTGGAAGGGACAGACAAGACAGTAAGCCCCATACCTGATTTTTCAGAGGTGTAATGCAGTGAAGAGGTAATGAAGCCACTTCATTCACAGTATCTAGTTGAGTTCCTATGAACTCTAGATTTTGTACAGGAGTCAGGTTCAATTTGGCTAGATTTGTTGTAATGCCAGGGAGTTGGAGATCTTAAGCAAGTAATCCCTGGCTTGTAAATTTTGATGCCTTGTTGGGGCAATTGTCTAGATAGGGAAACACCTGGAATCTTTGAATCTCAGGTGAGATGCCATGACTGCCATACATTTGGTGAATACTCGGGGGGGGGGGGGTTCTGCAGTGAACCCTAAGGACAGTGCTCTGAATTTTAGAGATTGGTTCTCAGCCAAAAGTGCAGATGTCTCCTGGAGCACCTGACTATTTTGATATGACAGTATGTATCCTGGAGATCTATACAGCACATCAAATTGTCCTTGCGCAGAAGCAGCAGGATGGACTGAGCCATAACCAATTGGAATTTTAACTTCTTCACATACTGATTCAAACTGTCCAGATCCAGAATTGGTCTTAGGTCCCCTGTTTTCTTTGGCACCAAAAAGAAATGGGAGTAAGTTTCAAATCCTATTTGTTTGATTGGGACCTCCTAGATTACTTTTGTAGCAGCTTTTGGACTTCTTGAGCTGCATACTCCCTCTGACTGGTAGAAATGTCAGGGAGTTTCCTCCTGGTTTCTGGAGGTGGAAGGGAATATAATAACTTCTGGACATTATGCTTAGCACCGAAGCATTGTTTTTACGATTCGTCCTGGCATCTAGGAGCAGGAAATGATGACCCACAACTACTTCCAGAGATGGACAGTTGGGCAGCACTTCAGGAGTGCTGATAGGGCCTGTCAGAATAAGAGTCTCTAAAGCCCTGGTTTTGAGGGCCCCCTATGCCTCTAGGGCAATGTCTGCCATTGCAACCTCCTTCTCCTTTGCCTCTTGAGGAAGTGTCCCTGTGCGGGTCAGATTTCTGGAACCACATTGTCATTGCCCCTTGCTGGCTTCTAGAAAAGGTCCACTGGGGGGGATACAAAACCTGATTCCTGTAGCAGACAGGGCCTTTCCTTCCTGTTCACTGTGGGTGAGTGTGTCTTTCACTGATGGTCTGAACAAAGTGGAGCCATCAAAGGGGGCAACGACAATGGATGTCTTAAAGGGTTCTGCAAAGTTGCATAGCCTCATCCAGGCATGTCTCCTTAAGGCTATGCCTACATCGGTCACTTGTGAAAAACCCTTCACTACATAGGAGATCAACCTTATCAAGGAATTAGCAATGGACGATAGAGTAGCCATTTGGGGAGAGACCTTTTTGAGGTCCTCCACTGACATGGTCTCAGCAAGAGAATTCCTTGATCGAGTCATTTTCCAAATGGATAAAGTGCACCAAATAATTTAATGACCTCAGTGCGAACATGGCTGAGGTGTAGATGCACTTTCTGAATCTGTCCATTGCTCCCTGTTTGGTGAATGGACAGAGGGGCTCTACTTGGCTAGTTCCTTTTTTTGTGGCTGCCACTGCAACAATGGTATTGACTGGGACACCCTTGCTCCAATGTGTTCTGTCTGTTGGTGGAATAAGAAACTTATCTGGACCCTTGGAAATGGGCTCGAGAGTGAATGGTTCCTTCCATATATGATGGGAAACTAGATCAATAAGTTCTTCCGCCGGGGGGGGGGGGGTCACCCAAGATGTAAATGGGCCCACCTTGAAAGCCTCCAAGGACTCTGACTCTTCAGAAGGAGGAGGTTGGGCAGACCATCCACCTTTCTAAGGATTTCCTGGATGTCTCCAAAGGAGACATCATCAGGTGGCAATCGAGGTGCTCCTTCTCCCTCAAAGTTGGTGTCTTCAGTGAGGGACTTCATCGGGGAGTCTCGGTCCTCCTTTTTTACGTCTTCTTCCGCAAAACCTCCTCTGTGGGATGTTCAGGAGAAGTGTCAGAAAAAATTGGGAATTTGTTAGGAGGAAGAGCATGGAGGCTTCTTGGGGTAGACTAACCTGGAGCAGGAATGATGGGCTCAGTGCTTGTACCTGAAGGATGAAGGGGAGGATCCAACATGTGAGAGGACAGAGCTCTATATAAACAGAAGGCCCTTTCTACAACATGGAAAGCCGATGGACCTGGAGAAACCACTCTGTCTCCCTTGGAGCCAAAGAGGAAAGGACAGGGCCCAGTCTGGATAACTGGCCTCCAGAAAGAATTGTACCCAAGCTGTCCAGCATCAAGCCACCAAGAGAAAGGGGCAGACCTGGTGCCAAAATCTTGGATCCAAGACTTGCTCTGATCAGAAGCAATAGGAGCAGGGCTGCTCAGGGATATCATCAGAGTCAAGGAAGGGTGCTTACTCAGATCAGACACCAACTCTCTCGGGTATCCTGGAACTCCAAAACCATGGGTCAGATCAAAGGGGGAGTCTGAATAATCTGGGCCAGTGCACTCATGGATCTGAGAGGGGACAGAGTTGGTAATATCCCCATCTGGATCTCAGCCTTGAAGAATCTCCGCATCATCGGCCTCTGTCAAGCTCCTGTTTGATCTGGAGGAAGTTGTGGAAGCAGGCCTGGAATGCTTGGTCAGGGTTTGAAATAATGTAGAGGGCAAGGCAAGAGATACAGGCATTAATACAAAGCTTGGAGATCTTCTCCTAACTGTTGGATCCAAGCGTCTGGGATCTGACACAAGAGTGGATGATAGAGAAGAACCAGTCACAGCAATAACCTCTGTTAGACCAAAGAAGTCTATGGATCCAAGGAGGTCAGATCCGAAGTTCTCTGAATATTCTCTTTAGGCTCCAGTGATGCCCCGGGGGCATAGAGAGGGCTTGTTTCTTGGACTCCTTAGAACTATGACAATGAACTGTCACTAAACCAAAACTACATACTACAGAAATTTTTATCTGGGAAACGAGACACTTGGCCAACAATAAAACTGAACATACACCACGCTATGTCAAACCCACCCAGGTGGGGGGCTATGTCCCCAACACCTCCAATTGGGGGAGGGTGCACTCTCCCACACCCCCTAACTAAATATACCAACTCCAGGTAAGCACTACAGTGAAGAAAAGGGCACATTTCACTATGTTGGCCACTTGTCTCATTTCCTAGTTAAAAATGTTGGTAGTGTGTAGTTTCAGTTTAGTGACAGTTCACTGTTGTCATCTTAGTAAAACAAAATTCGGGTAAGTGAAAATTCAGTCTACTCAAGTAGACCCATATATATATATATATATATATATATATATATATATATATATCCAGAGATATATGAATTTATCATAAATAATCACTGTTGAGTTTGATGGGAACACAAAACATTTAAACTCATTGTCAATTACCATTAATCACCACTAAAATCATTGATGAAAGTAATCACAAATGTAACCCAATGGGTTACGTTTGTGATTACCAAAAGAAAAACAAAAAACATTTTTTTATTGGGGGGGGGGGCTTCACCTCCTCTGGAAATTAAATATACTAACTCCAGGTTTTGCACTAACTCAAAGAAAGGGAAAAATCCCTAGAAATGTGCAATTGTCAGTCTAATGAACTTCGATGTTTACATAATTTGATCAAATGTACCACAGACAAAAAAACACCAGCATTTCAGCGGATGATGAAATGTGTGCAGCAACTCTCTCTCGATATATACACACACATATATATATATATATATATATATATATATATATATACGTATATATATATATATATATATATATATATATATATATATATATACACACACACACACACACACACACAGAGAAAATACTAATAAATTAACTGCATGTAAAACAATTAATGGTTACATTCAATTACCAATAACTTGCCATCTTTAAGCGTGTTAAATCCAGAATCACAACCAACTACTCTATCTAGTTTTAATCCCATGTTTGATTTTGCACAGTTCAATAAACAAAAACAGTTTAAAACACAAATTAGTTATTTATTACATAATTTGATTTCAGGAATTAATTAGTGACCATACAATTTTATTTTTACTACACTACAAGTCTTAAAGCTTGGATGAGTGACTTTACACCTTAGATTGCAGTCTACTTTTATTAAAGAAATATACATCTTAGGTAGTTTGTTCCGTGTCAATGTCTTCTTCAAGCTGAACTCCCATAACAGCACCCCATATAGTCTATTTTTTTAAAATGGGGCTCTGTTCTAATCTCTAATAGTTCTCAGTTGAATATTTTTAACATCTGTAACATCTTTTTATTTCTCTTATTAATGGTTTGCCTTTGGTTTTCCATTTTCTAGTTATAGCTTTATTAGTCACTCTCATCAGTAAAGATAATGCTTTTGCCTCTTTCTTCTTTCTCTTCAGTACATTACTTTCTTTATTCCAGCTGAAAAAAATAACTATACTGAGGTTAAAATCTTCTAAAGAAGCAGTTCCAAACATTCTGAAAATTTATGCTCCCAAGAACCTCTTTCTAAACCATCACATCTACAAGCATGTACCTCTTCTTGTAGAGGTATAGAAATATTTATCCAACTATTTCCATGCAAATATTTTAAATGTTCTCAATTTAGTTTCATATCTAGGATTAAAACGCATTTCCCTCGACTGATTATTTGTAATATATTTATTTATACAGTTACTGCATACTATTTTTACCTTTATACTGTATTATCTTTTCACAACTGGTATTTTACTTGCTGCTCTAGTTATTCTCCAGTCTGCCATTCTATTATTTGGTTTAACAGAATTAATATCCAACTTCTGCACATCTTCCTTGAACTCTAACATTAGACCTGTAAATGCAAGATGATCTTGAGTCTTCTAACCCAAAAGTTTGCCTAGCTTTATTCCATTTTATTAACTCATTCCCTTTTATTATCTGCCTCCCAAATCTCAGTTCTTTGTTTTTTCTTTTCCAAATACTCATTACATTTTATATATGTCATTACTATATATAACATAACTTAGTAGTATTATTCTATTTTCCATTAACATAAAGACTCGCTTAACACTTTTATGAATATAAAGCTGTCCAAATACCCGTGTGTAATTCGAAAGATACACTGTAGGACATTATGCCTGTTAAATGCTTCCACTTGGGCATATAGTCCATATCCTGAATCAAATATATTCATCTAAGTTGTGTAGCCTTACATTATGCTTCTAAATCTGGAATTCCCAAACAATCTTGTTCTTTTATCTGTATTAGCTTTTCTGATTGCACTTTCTCCCTTTTGTTTTCCCAAAGAAATTCCTTAAATTCCTTTTTGATATTTTTTTTATAATTGATCTCTCAGTTGATACATATAATCCTTGTCTATATAAAGAATGAGCCGGACCAAAATTATCTTTATCACCTGCATTTTATTACTGATGTCCATAAATAAACAGTTTCCATGGACTTATCGTATTTTTAAGATTTTCATCAATTTTTCCCACATTTCCTTAGCTGCTTCCTCAACATCCCATTACAACCAAATTCTCAGCTCTCATCCTGTCATGAGACCAGGGACAAACTGTACCAAGTCATGTGCCGGGGTACAGTTCATCATCACAGCCTTTGTTTTTGCTTGTTACATTACATGCTGATACGCTATTAAAATATTTCAGTTTATCAATATCATTTCTATATCACATTCTGGATAGGTAACATAATATTATGTCTGCAAAAATGGGTATTTGCAGTAGTATTTCTCCATTTATATTATATTTTGTCATGCGTCCCTGGCTAATTGCATTAAATATAAAAATAAAAAGCAATGAAGAGGGTGGACATCCCTTCCCAGTTCCTATTATACGGCTAAAAACTTTAGTCAGCTCACTATCACACTCCATCCTTGCTGGAGTTCCTCAGTAGATATTATATTAATGTAATCCATGTTTGTAGAAACCAAACTGCCTCAAGGGATCTCTTCATAAATTCCCAAATCACTCTGTCAAATGCTTCTTCAACATCCAAATTTGTTAACATTATTATTATTGTACAATGCATCCTTTTAAGGTTCTGTGGATATGTGAATATTGTCAAATGTGAACCTATCTTCTAAAAACTCACACTGAATCAGGTATATTCTTGGCAATGTCTTTGCTAATCTTTTTGCCAAGATCGTCATAAACACTGGATTTATGATTCAGAGCTGAAATGGGTGTGTATGACCATGGATCAATGGGATACTTCCACTTTATTGGTATAACTACCTCTGCTACTTCTTTCCAAGTCAAGGGGAAACAGGCTGATTATCTCCTGTTCCTTCTTTTTCCATACATCTTTTGGAATTCTAATGACGTATGACAAGAGAAGGGAGCATACAGCTATTCTCTGATATTGTACAATACAGGCATATTATTGTAACCTAGCTGTGCTATTTTCTTTTCTTTCTAAGTCTGACCTCCTTGTGTGCACTCCAGCAGCCTTCCACAGACCGGTTTACCCCCCCTTTCTAATTTATCCCAACCCAGAACTTACTACACCCTTCCATAGATTTGGTCATTCCCATGCTAATTATTACTGTTCTGCACTAGGTGGCAGTCTCTGCCTATACAACCCCTAGCCTCTTAGCTCTCTCCCTACTGGCTTCTAGAATCACTCTAAGAGATAGCAGAACTTCATCTTCACTAAATTATTTGTTCCTACTCGTTTCTAGTATCTCACCAAGAGCTGGCTGACATTAAATTACACACATTCTTTTCTCTACAATACCCTCTTGAAATGTCAACCTACTCTACCTTGCCTGGCACCTGCAGTTAAAATCGTTCTACTATAGCTAGCAAACTACACTTAGCTGATACTTTTTCTTCTGCACTCACCTCTTTAGCTCTTCCCGCTCCATTTGCTCTGCGGGCTCACTCTACTCCCCTACCCTGCCCCCAGTTCCCACCCGCCCCCAGTGCTCTCAGCTTTATTCACCCACTACCACACCCCCACAGCTCAATTAGCAAATACCTTTACTCTGCTCATTACCTCTCCCACATAAATCCCTCCCTCATAGACTCCTAAACTCTCCCACATAACCCCCTCCTGCATACACTCCTACACTCTCTTTTAAAGTCTGTATTTCTCACTCATCATAATCCTTACCTCCCAATCTCTTCTCTAACATGTTCTCTTTAAATCACCACTACTCCCATGCCCCCTACCTCCTCCTCCTCCTCTTCTTAATTCCCTTGCACCAAGCTACCACATATTCCTCCTAGACATGCCTTATACTTTCAACAAAAACTACCTCCACACAAACTCTCCCCTACCCTCATTCTGCATTTCATTTCCACTCTATCTCACCTTCTCTCATTCAAACAAATCCTCTGCTCCTATTCCATCCTAAAATCTTCTCCTCTAAAGCCAAGATAATGTATCCTACTCTAATTTATAACCTTCCCAAACGTACACCTTACAAACCTAAATGCCAAAAGGATGTCTCCCTCTTCCTACTAATGCTAAACAGGTGATATCCACCCTAATCCTGGCCCTATTACATGTAACAACTCCATTAATTCCACAACCCTTTCCACCCCACATAATACCCTAAGGATCTTTACAATTAACACTCAAAGTCTTAGTAATAAATCTCACCTTTTTCACTCCTGGCTAAGCCACAACCAACCTGATATCCTAGCTATATCTGAAACCTGGCTCAAACCTTCCATCTCTGATTCAGAAATCCTGCCCCAATGTTTTCACATTCTCAGAAATGACAGAATTAATAAAAAAGGTGGTGGCTCTGCCCTAGTATATTCCAATCTTCTCAACTTAATACCACTCCAAATTCCTATTCCACAATTCCAGAACACTGAACTAACTGCTAGAATACTAAAATTAAGCAGGCACAAAAACATCTGCTTCATTGCCCTCTACATCTCCCCTGGAAATAATATATCATTACTAGAAGAAATTCTCCTATGGGCTTCCACAAAAATCAACTATGAAACTTACATCTTAGGAGATGTAAATATTGATTGGAACAAACTCAACTGCCCCTTCCCCTCCATCAATCTCTATAATTTCACTCAGACTATCCACACTATCACCTGACCTAACAAAAATAATCCCCCAGGATCTGCCTTAGACTGGATTCTCGACTCTAACCCTAACAGAATAACCAACTCTAGCACTATTCCTGATACCATTAGTGACCATCTCCCTGCCTTTATCCATCGCTCTACTACCTCTTCCCCTTACGAGCATCAATTTATCCAAACTCGCAACCTTAGCAACTTCAACCCCATTGCCTTCTCTAATTTATTCAAACAAATGAGCTGGCACATGTTCAACTCCCTACCCCTTGATAAAGCTATAGACCATTTCAACTCTGTCTTCCTTGATACGTTAAACTCTGTAGCTCCCCCAAGAAATAAAAGGATGAAATATAATTCAGCTCCATGGCTTACCAAAGAGACCAAACTAATTATGCACCAAAGGGACAAACTATGGAAACTTCACCAAAAAAAACAACCTGCCCAACACATTACTTCAATACAAACAGCTCCGCAACCTTGCTAAACAACATCAAAGACAAAAAAAATCTACTACACTACACTCCAGTCTAACAACTGTAATAATCCTAAACAATTCTGAAGGTCTATAAACTCACTTTTCCATCCAGGCTCAAAATCTAAACCCTGCCCCAACCCTAGCAAAACTGATCCTGAACTAGGCTCTGAATTTAATTCTTTTATCGAAACCATTTCTGCCCTCACTAAATCCTTTCCTAACAATAACTCAGCCAATCCTCTCCCTGCCCAGCTAATCCCACCAAACTACCATCCTCCTCTTTTTGAGCTCAAACCTGTCTCTACAACTCTCATAAAAAACTCCTATCTAAACTCAAACCATGCTCTAATGCACCCAACAACATCCCCTCATCCTATCTAAAACTTGCCCAGATGGGATCACTCTCCCAATCAGTATCATTATAAACAGATCAATAAAAGAATCCTACATCCCCAAACTCTGGTGCTCAGCCTTCATCCTCCCTCTCCACAAGGGAGGAAAAAATACTTGCATCTCAAACTTCCGCCCTATTGCCTTACTCTCCCCGATCTCTAAAATCCTTAAAAAGTGCATCTACCTCCAACTTATGCCATTTCTCACCCAAAATAACCTCCTCACACCCACCCAGCATGGCTTCTGCCCTGGCCACAGCACCTACACAGTCCTAATCTCTTTCTTAGATACCATTAATAAAGCCAGGGACTCAGGACAGATAGTATCTACTGTTCTACTCGATCTGTCCAAGGCTTTTGACACCATCTCCCACAACCATCTTCTTTACCATCTCTCTTTCACATCTCACCAAAAACTCTTTCCTGGTTCTCCAGCTACCTATCAGAAAGATCTCAGGCTGTCAAATGGAAAAACACAATCTCTTCATTCTTACCCACCCCCACTGGTGTCCCACAGGGATCCATCCTCGGTCCTATGCTATTTAACATCTTCATCAATAACTTCCACACTGCTATACCAGACACCAAAATCATTCAATATGCAGATGACTCTACCCTAATCTGCTCTGCCTCAAACCTCTCTGAACTGCTGTCTAAAACCCACACTGCCTTCTCCAAAACTGAAAACTGGATGCACCAAAACCACCTCTCTCTTAAAGCTAGCAAATCCAAAATTCTTCGGTTCTCACCCTCTTAAGAACTACTCCTTCAATAAAAGTGACTTCAAAATCCTCAGCCAAACAAACACACCTATAGAAGTCATCAATTCTGCTAAACTTCTCGGCATAATTGTTGACGAACAACTAAAGTTCGATATACATGTACAACAAAACATAAAAAAAAACACCAAAAGCTAGGTACGTTGTATAGGAACAACCACTTTATCTCTAACACAACAAGGCACACTCTGGCCTCTACTTTTCTCCTTCCTTTCTTACTATATGGTGCACCTCTCCTAACCAACCTGTCTTCCTCTACCACCTCTAAACTAGAAAGCTGCTACAATAAAATCGCTAAATTTGCCTCCAAAGCCAAAAACTCCACTCATCACTGCCTCCCCCTACAATCCCTGTACTGGCTAGAACTACCAAACCACTTAGATTACCTACAACTCTCCATAGCACACTCACTCATATTTTATCCTGCTAAATGCCCTGCTCTAACCAATATCCTTCCACCTTATATTCCCAACAGAGCCCTTAGATCTGAACATCAGAACTTAATTTCTATCCACAAACCTAAACATCCTACCGACCAGATGCTCCTCTCCTATGCCCTTGGCAACAAATGGAACCCCCCCCATTAAGAACCACCCCAAACACTGAAAATTTCAAGGCCCTACTTTTCAGACACCTGTCTACTAAACGGAAATGCCCCTGCCTCCTTCCTACTTAATCTGGGACCACTTCTAATATAAAAGTCTCCTCTTTCTGATACATTTACCCTATCTTCCTCCTATAGACTTATTCCTTCAACTATATCTATCTCTCCCTGCAATTCTCCTACAGCTTTATCCCTCTACTTAACTACTTCTACACCTAGAGCTAGATTTGCTCACCAAAACTAAATACCACCTAATCCTTCTACTCCCATCCTTCTACTCCTACAGTTATACTTGCTCAACAATACTTGTAAATAACTACACAATCCTTCTGCTCCCGTAACTATACCTGCTCAACAAAACATGTAAATATTGTAAATATTGAGCACAGATTTCTGTCTCCAATACTTTCACTCATAACACTACCACTATTTCTCCTTCCTTTCAACCTTAACTATCTAAGAAATACTGCTATACTATGCAAATGTAGTAACCATAACTTAAGTATGAATTGCACTCTCATACTGTCCTGTACTCGTTGAAATCGTACTCTGCAAAATGTTTAATGCTTTCTAAATTCTTGATTGTGTTGAAATCCTGTATGTAATATTTTTTATGCATTTTCGGTGCTTTTCTCCCCGGGCCTCCACTGAAAATGGGCCATGTTGACCCAGTGGACTTCCCCGGTAATCAAACTGGAATAAATAAATAAATATTATGTATATATTTTCACAATATTTCTAAACAATATCAATCTACAAATCTGTGAATGTTAGATGGAAAGTATCACAGGCAAAATTGAATTACTAAATGTTATAATATAAGATAGCACCATTTATTTGTCTGCAGGTCACACAGCTTTTACATTATTAATATAGATATGAAAACATTTCTAACACACTTAAATGCTTTAACACATGTCTCAGAATATGTTACCAACCATGTTTTAATGTCATGTTTAGGCCACCTTTATAGTTATGATTTCTAGTTTATGACCCTGTTTTTCTACGGATACTTCTTTTTGAATTGATGTTCAAGCAATTCTATATTTGTTGTATAATATCTTATTTAATTTTTTCTCAACATTCTAACCACTGTATGCTGCATCAATTGTAAAACTCTTGATTTTTACTGCTGTTCTACTCTCTTTGTACAAAATAGCTATGTTTATATAATTTTTATTTATTTTTTTATAATCTTTTGCTATGTATTTGGAGCTTTTCTCCCTGGGCCTCTGTTGAAAACGGTCACCTTGTGTCCAGTCGGACTAACCTGGTAAACAAATAGAAAATAAAATAAAATGTTTTAATTTGTACTCATATATGCTAAAATGTATACAACACTATCCATTTTTCTATTATTAAAACAAATAAGGAACATAATTAAAAAAAAAATTGTAAACACTAAACTCCAACCCAGTATATCCCATGCTGCTCATTTCATAATACATTTTAGGAAATCATGTTACCTTGTAAATGCCACCTTGCTGCTTTTGTTTTCAGAGTATTTCTGAACCATGGTTTAAGAAATTAGACTTTAAAAATGCTGACAAGTGTACTTGCCACAGGAGCATATGGAACTCTTATAGAATGTTCCAGAACTCTGCTTTCTTGACAAACACAAACTTCAATGAAGCAACATATTAAGCACTGCTTCACTGTCGGTGTTAGTTCCCTAATCTTTGTCGCTAGCAACCAACTATCCACATAAAGGGATTTTTTTATTTTTGTGCACTTTGTTGTGTAAATACTGGCGTGAATCATTTGGTACATACTTGGGCTGCTACGGATAGCCTAAATGGCAGAGATAAAAACTAAGAATGTTGTTTTGTTTGGAATCTTGGACATTTCTTGCAAGAATGTCTGAATGGAATATGATATACTATGACACTACCCTGAGGGCAATAAGAGCACTGGTGGGGAAGCAAGATATATGAAGTTGAGAGAAAAGTACCTCTAGTGGTGGGTCCTCGAACAGGTGAAGTCCATTCTCAGACAGATAAGGTGTTGGGAGGTCTTACAGAAGTTTCTATCAGGAAATCTGTACAGCTGAAATGAAAAAGATACAACTAGGGATCGGCTGATTAATTAGATAAATCAAGTTCCCCTACCCAAGATATGTCAGACTGGACAAAAGGAGTTACTTATGAAGACAAGTCAGGATGAAATAAAGAAAGTTATGGCAAAACTGGCATTAGGAAAGTCTTCAGGAGTAGACAGTTTGAGGCATGGAAACTAGGGGCACAACACTGTTACAAATGTGTGTGGTACTGATGAATAAGATCTTGGGGGAACATTCCTACAGCCTGGTGTCAGGAGATAATAGCAGTAATAGCAAACGGGGGTAGGGATTTGAAACATCCACTGATGCATGGGCCTAAAACTATTTTGAATTGCGATTATAAAATCTTTATGGGTGTCACTGTGAACAGATTAGCAAAAATATTTCTGGGGTTGGTACATGGGGATTAGTGTGGCTTTACTGGGAGTGGAAGAACTTTTGATAATATAAGATGCATAGAAGCAGTGGATGCCAGTGGCACTAGTTAGTTTGGATGCTGAAAAAGCATTTGATACAGCAAAATGTGATTACTTTATTCACAGTCCTAAGAACCTTGGAAGTTCCAGGCCCATTAGTGGGTCTCTTCCAAAGAAGATATATGAGGAAGCAACAACGAGGTTGAGCAGCACTTCTGCAGAGGTTTCCTCTTAGCAGATGAACTAGACAAAGATGTCCCGTATCCCAGCTGTTATTTGCAATGTACTTGGAACCCTTACTGGAAACAAATTCAGCAGTCACAGATTAAGTATTAGAAATGGAGATTCAGAGAGCTAAAACTATCCTTATATGCTGACAATATTTTTATGATGTTAAGGACCCTAGGGAGGAACCTCCAGGAGTTGATTCAGCAACTAGACTTATTTGGCAGACTTACAGGATATATGATAAACAAAGAAAAAACAAAGTACGTTATGATAAATATCCGGAATCAAGCAGATTGAGAGACTAAGTTTATTAGTATTTAGGTACAGAGACTTAAATACTTTGAAATCTAGTTAGAACAAATGGTAGAAGAGTCAGGTAACCATATTTTCAATGACATGATGAAAAAAAAATAATAATAAAATAATTTAAGCAAATTTAAGCAGCTGAATCTAGAGGCTGAACAGAAAATGTGATCCATTCACTGGCATATTCTATCATCTTATACTATGGACAGGCTTTCTAGTCTCCAATGGATGTAAAGAACATGGGAATGTTGATAAATTGGATGAGAACTTTTTTCTGGGGAGGTGCTCCAAGTAAAAGGTCAATTTTAATTATTTCTGCAGTATAACAAGGGGAATGACTTCTCCAGTTTCATATGGACATCTGAAAATGTGTGCAATCAACCCCCAACTGACCAAGGGTAGTGCGTGTGTTTTTTAATTACTTTATTCACGAGTAAAGCAATACAAGCGGCATCAACATTAAATGAGTTAACTGTTTGAATTAAGATAAAGTTAAACAATGCTTACCTAAATGTCTACAATGACTCCTGAATTGTATAGAAATATATTCAAAACACAGAAGAAAGGTAGATGACAGTGAGATGTTTACACTGCAGAAATAATTGCTTACTTTCACAGGTGGAAGAAGGTATACCAAGTCATTACATTTGAAAAGCTAACAGATGTTTTGCGGAGGAAACACTCGGCACTCTGCATCTAGACATCAGACATGAGAATCTGGCTGGTAGACAGTGAGTATAACATTCTTAAAGAGATGGGAAGAAAGGGGAACTTCTAGCTAGCTAGCAGGTCACAATACCAAAGGAAGGGAGTTCTCAGCACTATAGAGTATAAGGAATCCAATAGGGTAGTTAAGCCACCATAGCAAGTTCGACAAGATAGGGAAAAATATACCATTTCTAGTACAATCTTGGGGTAAATGTTAGGGTATCCAGAGGCAGTATGCAGCAGAGTAATGTGCATAGAGACAAAGTGAAGAACAAAAGATACAGGCTGCAAGCAGGGATAGCATTGTGACAGTGGTAGGTTGCCTGTAGATAACCACTTCACTAAACACAGTACCTTATGTACATTGCCAGGCATGCTGGCAAGTATATGGGGAAGGCAGAAGGGAAAGCCCAGTCAATACCACACCTCCAACCAAGGTTGGTGGTGTGACTAATTCAGGAAGCAGGGCGAGTTGGTAGCAATAAGCCTGAATCTATGGTATGTTGAAAGGTATTGGGGTTACTTTAGGGGAACTTTGGTAGTAGCAAGCCTGAATATGAGGAACCACTGTCAGAAGATACTAGACTTCCTTTGTAAGAGGGAGCTGGGTAAGCTCAAAAAGGCCCTGAGTTATTACAAAGGATGTCAAGAAATAATGAAAGGCAGCTGAGCAGTGCCAGAGACTTAGCAAGGCAGGAGATAAAGCTAAAGTGGCTTTAATGCCTTTACTAACTATTTCAGACAATAGCTACGACTATTGTGCAGCCTCTTAGTACCCAAAGTTCCACAGGTAAGAGGTATACCCTGGTGGTGGTTGACTATGATACTTCTGCTCCTAAAGTGGTCACAGTTACCTCTGTTCAGGCACAGAAGGTGACAAATGTTCCATCACAAATTTTCTAAAGGGTAGATCTCCTAAAAAAGTACAGACTGAAATATTAACAAAATGATACTTGAAAAAAGACAGTGACAAGATTGATTATTTAGGCAGATAAGTGTTGATCAAGATAGTGCCAATCACATGGAAAGTAGATGGGTGGGAGAGTCAGCAGCTGGCAGAGGCAAAGTTCTAAGTGTGGGTGTACAGGGGAGTGAGTGTCAGCAACATCCACAGACCTCTGTTCACTTCCAAGACCAGCAAATGAATGACTACATAAAGGAGAGTGCTTTGCAAATGCTGCTCATGTATGTCAATGGCTGGCTATGGAAGTCTTCTGTGAGAGGAAACAAGGTGTATAGTGCTTATATGTGGCATCACACCTTAAAGGAGGGGGGGTGGCTATTCAAGGCATTTAAAGGATATTGTTTTCCAAGATCTTGTACAACTATAGGCTAACTGTGACCATGAAGGAGCTTTTGTAGCAGACAGAGCAGGGAAAAGTGACACTCAAAAGGAAAGCCGAGATGGTAGGTTCAATGCCAGGGACATTGCTTAGAACAAGCAGTCTACTGACATACTGTCAGCCTGTCAATCATGAACCAGGTCAAAATTTTTTTAAAGCTTTGCGGTCATTCATATTAGGATGACTTCTTCACAATAAATTTACAAATCAATTTTATATATGTAAACCAACTATCTAAAATGTGTATCCATAATTTTAAGTTATAAAAAACTAAGTCTAAGAACAAGTTATCCTATACAAATTGTCATAAACAAGTAGAATGATAATGGTAAGGGAAGAGTTTCAAAATTTCCTATTTGGCTACAAGGTTTTGAAAAATGGCTTACTGACACTAGTAAACTGATATTTAAACACAATGAGACACAGGTCAGTGCACCATGTTTAACTAATAAATTAAAGCTACTAGACATTAAATTAGTGAAAATTAAGAAGCTACAACTAGAGATAAACTACCTCAATGAATGTATAAAAGAGAAATTAGTACCGAAAGGGTTATGCTACCATGTAACAGATAAGGGCTGTATAACTTGAGTGTATACTTCGTATCCCTTTAATGTTGTAATCATCAACTAAGCAAGCTGGTAAGCTAATTGGTTGATTGGGGACGAATTTGTATAAAAGGTAATGACTGGGACATGTATTTTAAGAAAAGAAGTCACCTAATAATAATGAAATAAAGCGCTTAATAAAATTTGGTTGAGCTGAGTATTCCTTGCCTGGAGTTCTTTTGGATTTTTAGCCTGTCAATCATACCATACATAGTCACTGAATTTAAGCAACTGCAGGTCTGTAGATATGTGTGAAGAGATTAAAGTAGTTAAATGTCAGACTTCTACAGTCAGACGGAATTTTTTTGCTTAGTCTAATCTCAAAGTTATTACTACATTATCTGATAACATTTTAATTATATGGACAAACCAGAAAGCCCTATATTTCTCCAAGTCTAACTGGTGTGAACAGCACTACAAAACCTAACTAATAAAGCAAGTAAATTTAGTTGTTACCAATCAAAATGGTACAAAACCAACTGTTAAGGAGCGCACCAGAATACAAAAAAATGCCAGATTGTGCAAACAAAATTAATTAACTAACACTGAAACTTCATCTGAATATGGAACAATGTCATATCAGAGGGACTTAAAAATGCTTAGTTTGAAGATTTATGTCATGTTGCTACTTCTAGAGTTTTCTAAAGTCATCACAGTTTGTACATTTGTATTCCACAAGATTCTGATCCCTTACATCCAGCCACCTTCCTATCATTCTATCCACCCACAGAAAATATTGAGTCAGCATTCTTCTATAGTCAATATGTACAGATCTTTTCTGTCTGTGTTAGCTTAAAGAAACTACCTGACTGTAACAAGCCACCAGTGAGACTTTGAGGAAGATTTACTCTGGTGTAAAGCATGTATATAAAGCAGGCTTACAATGGAGTAAGTCACTTACACCAAGGGCAAACCTTCTGGAATTGGGTCCTTATCTTTATTACTGTGTCCAGTTCTGGAAGTCATATTTTAAATGGACACAACACAGTGAAGGTGGAGAAATGGTTGACTTAAACTATACAACACTAATTTAATTTTATTTTAATCAGATGGTCAGGTGATTCAACTCTGTAAAGTCCATTTACAGTGGAGGTTCATAGAGACAGAGAAGCTTCAGAAATACAACATAAATTAAGACAAAAGATTAGTTGTGTAAAATCTTAACATAACCATAGATGTCCTTCTTTTCCATGTTGCAGTATTCTCACTTGTGGGATCCTCTGCCTCAGGTGACCCGAAAGTCTGGCTCCTCTGACAAAGCTTAAGCTTAGTTGCTGTCATGCGTGTGAGACATCACACGTGGGGCTATAAATCGAGGGCCACAAATGTGACGTCTGCACACAGAGACCTCAGAACTGACTGCCCAGTCGGACAATAGTCTAAGAACAAAGGAAGGATGCCATCCAGACAGAGAAAAGGTCCTTTAGGAGGATAGGAGGGAGGGAAGGAATACTGCAACATGGAAGAAAGTGACATCTATGGTTATGGTAAGATTTTCCACAACTAATCTATGCCCTTCTATTTTTCTGTTGCAGTATTCTCACTTGTGGAAGAATACCACAGCCCAAGCAGAACAAAGGGTGGAGGAAGGGGTAGCAGTCTCCAGGAATCCATGGAGGATGTCTTTCAAATCCTGCCCAGGCTCTGGAGATGTTATCCAATTAGTATTTGGTGAAAGAGTAGACAGAGGACCATGTGGCTGCCTCTAGGATAGTGGCCATATCCAGGCCTTTGAGAAAAGCCCCTGAAGAGGCCACTGCTATAGTGGAGTGTGCTTTAACTGTGTAGGATAATTGTCTACCATGGAAGAAGTAACAGAAGTTTATAGTTTTGCATATCCAGGAGGATATTGTCTGTTTGGATACAGCTTTCCCCAGGGCCCTGGGATGAAAGGGTACAAAGAGTTCGTTGGACTTTCAAATGTCCTTGATCTTATCCAGATAAAACCTCAGTTGCCTGTAAACGTTAATGGAATGAAGCACTCTCTCACTGTCATTTTGTGGCGAAGGGAAGAAGGTAGATAAATGGATAGATTGGTTAAAGGACAGTTTGTTGACCACGTTGGACATGAATGAGGGGTTACTATGAAGAGATACCCAGTCCCTGTGGAAGATATAATGTAGGGTGGAGTAGCCATGAGTATTGCAGCTCAGAGACTCTTATAGCTGAAGTAAGGACTACTAACAAGACAGTCTTACAGGTACACATCTTTAAAGTGGCAGAAGCTGCAGGCTCAAAAGGGGCAATGGTAAGTTTCTCCAGAACAAAGTTCAGGCACCACAGAGGAGGGATAGGTTTCCTTAGTGGTCACAGGTGGAGAACCCCCGTAAGGAAAAATTTCACCTCCAATCTTGATTATAGGGATGGATCAATAGGTTAGCAGGCTGAAATGGCTGACAAATGGACTTTCACTGAAGAGTATGAAAGCTCTGATTTTAGGAGGTCACACATAGGCTACAACTAGAGGAACATCTGCTTGGAAGGGGTCTAGATGCCTTTGAAGACACCAGCTGGAGAACCTTTTCTATTTTGATGAAGTAGGATCTCCTTGTAGTATGTTTCCTGGCCTCCTGCACGTCCTCAGAGTAAAGGTGTCGGAAATCACCCACAGGCTTAAGCTGAGGGTTTTCAGATTAGGATGGATAAGGGATCCCTTCTGTTGTGTGAGAAGGTCCACCTTGTGAGGCAACTTGTGTTGACTGCCCTTGGCAACAGATAGAAGAAGGGGGAACCAAATGCTGCCTTGACCAATAGGGGGTCACCAGCAAGATTTTTGGTTTATCCCAATGAATTTTAAGCAGGACCTTCTGAATGAGAGGGAAGGGGGAAGCATAGAAGAACAGCCTCTTCCAAGAGAATGAAAAGGCATCCACTCTCCATGATAGTGGGAAGGGGAGCCTGGAGCAGAACAGCTGTAGTTGTCTGTTCTGAGGGGAAGCAAACGGATCTATCTTTGGGGTGCCCCACTGATGGACAATGTCTAAGAAAATAACCCTGTGTAACATTCATTCGTGATGTTGAGACAATCATCTGCTGAGGGTATCTGCCTACTGGTTGTGTTGTGATGGGATGTAGACCGCCTGCAGTGTTACATTGTACTGAGTGGTCAACTCCCATGCCTGTACTGACAGCCTGCAAAATAAGTAGGATCTGCCTGTTGATGTACCCTGTGTCTGTGAAGACTTGTAGGGGACCAGGTTGTATGAGCTGGAGGAAGGTCTTTAGAGCTACAGGGAGAGCAATAATTTCCCTCACATTGATATGATTTTTTCTGGAAAGAAGGCTCCCACTTGAGCCTGTACCTTCAGACCATTAACAGTGGTTCCCCATCCCCGATCCAAGGCATCTGTGCGCATGAACTGGACTGGCTTGATGGGCTGTAGAGGGAGGCCTGGGTTCTGGCTTACCTGCTGGATCAACCACCCGACTCTTTTTTTCAGGCAGAGCAGGAAGGGCAACTGAAAATCCAGGGGGTGATTGTGTTGGGACCAGACATTTTTCAAGTACCAGTGGAACTTCCTCATGTGCAACCTAGCAAGGAGCAGCATAGGAAGAGTAGCTATTATTAAGCCCAGAAAATGGAGAAATTCCCTGACAGAGATGTGGGTGACTAGAAGTTGGTCTTGGAAGAAGCTGGTTAGAGAAGTGACCTTGTCTTGTGGGAGGAAGGCATTTATCAAGTCTGTCCTTATTCTGCATCCCAAGAAGATCTGGTCTTGGGATGTATTAAGGGAGGACTTTAGTAGGTTGAGAGTAAACCCCAGACTACATAGGAGAGACATAGTGAATTGACTGGAGTACGAGAGGCTGTGGGCCTGAGGGCTATAAAGGCCTGAACTAGGGACTAGGAGAATGTTTGCCAGTCTGGCTGGTATTCCAGTGGGGTAGACAAATGCCTGGTTTTCTGTTTTCTCTTCAGAGAAGGGGTCATGGTAATTATTTGAGAAGCTGAAGGCCTAGAGTCAGGCATCAGGGCTGTGGCTGAGAAGCCCTTTTCTGAAACAAAGCGGATGTCCGGTCAAGCCCAGTCCCCCTCAACATCGGCAGAGGCCAATGTCACAGAAACCTCCGTGGACATGCCAACTGGAGAAGCTAGGGGGCTTACGACAGGGTACCCACCAAAGTCACCAGTTCTTCCAGATGTCCCTCAGCCACTAGACCAGTATCTGGCAGGGCATCCGACGTCAGAGGTGCAGCAGTAGCAGGTCTTGAAACCGTTTAGCCTTCTTCTTGGGTGGCTCCACCTTGATGGCCGATTCAGTATCCATACCTAGGGTCAGATATTTAAATTGGTTGTCCACAAACAATTTAAGAGCTGCCAGATGACTGCGTAGGGTCTTAGGGACAAACAGCTGACAGATATTACAGAACGTATGATCGTGGGACTGGCCTAAGCAGAAAAGGCAGAGTTCATGAGCATCTTTGTGTGTAATTTGCTGACCACACTTACATTTTCCCTTTCTAGATGACATAGGCTATAAAGAGAGCAACTGTAACCAAAGCCTTTAACAAAAATAAAGAATATTCCCCAACAGTGTACTTATCTGTATCATTTTCCAAAGAGCGGAGCGGAATGAGCAAGCTGATGTTCAACTGCAGCAGAGAAGTTCTGAGGGCTGTGCATGCAGTCGTCACACTTACGGCCCTCAGTTTATGGGCCTGCATGTGACATCCCATGCACCTGAGAGCAACCAGGCTTAAGCTTTGGTAGAGGAGCCTGACATTCAGGTCACCTGAGGCGGAGGATCCCACAAGTGAGAATACTACAACATGAGCATGGAAGGACATCTATAATTTCGGAGTCTCTGGATGGTTTAAAGATGGCAATAGTAGTGTAAGCAGCTAAAAACAGAACTCCGGACAATAAACAATTTAAATTAGCAAACAGCTGCAAACTACTGTAAATTAACAGAAATTGGTAGCTGAAATGTCTATGATGTCCAGAAGGTCAAAAAGGACAAGAAAATGTGAATTAAAAGGGATAGCAAATGAGAAAACTCAGAAGGAGATTGAAAACAGTATGGCAGAGCAGATAATGTCAGATGAAGGGCAAAACGTTTTACCTACCCACGAGAGAAAGACTGATCAAATGCAGTCTGACACTTTCAAGATAAGGGGGTCCTGTTAGAATATTCAGAGACAAATAACAGAAAGCCACAGGAAATATATGTTTTAACCAGGCATTCAAAGGAAACAGCTGATATGCAAATAGCCGAAAAGGAGACCGAATCAAAAATGCTGGAACAGCAAATCATGACAATACTTATAAAAGGATAAATGTTGCTATACAAACAATGTATCAAAATGTAATAAAACCATTGACATCAGTAAGTACCAGATAGAAAATAAACATCTGAATAATGTAAATGTAATAAGACTATACAGGGGGGATGCTATACTGCATACTGTCTGATAAAAGTCTAATTTCCCAAACTGCAAACTCTATTGTTGCTTAGTAAATGTACTAGGACAACAAGGAAGGGAAGGTGAAAGAAGTAAATAATCAATGAAAGGAAAAGGAAACAAATACATTATGCGACAAAAGCCAAAATGCGATGTCAGTTCTGTAATGCATGCATTAGTGTGAAAGTTATTAAGATACATGCTGACTACAATTAGATTAGACAGTAAGATTCACAAAAACAATGCGCTGAAAACACTGACTGAGGGTTTTTATTTAAATGCAGAGAAAGGTATGCTTGGTCAAGGCTGCTTCATGTAATTCAAATGTAAAAGATGCGTACTGGAAAATATTTTAAAACCATTGTGATTACTAACTATAAGTGAGAAAATAATTTCATTTTGTATGATATTTGGTTAAACGCACATCTATCATCACAGATTCTCAGTCTCCAGACTAACCTGACTCCAGTGTTAATGGAATGCAGTTTGTCTTCCGTGATAAGCTGTGCTTCATTGCAACAAGGTGGAGTGACTATCTGCAGATTTTGATTTTTTTAAAAAGATCTATATCATTTGAATTATTTAATGAAAGTTAAAGGAGATAGAGTTTAAAACTTTGCACTGGCTGAATGAAAGTCCTATGTTCAAGTCCCCAATGAAAGCTAATATTTTTCCTTTCACTTCTATGTGTCTGTCTGTTTCTAAGCAGAAGAATTTCTCTATATGTGTGTGTGCATCTTTGTAATTAAACCTGTAGAAATTAATATGGAAAAATACACCTAGCCTAGCTATCTAAAACACAATGACAGGATAGATTCTGAAATAAAATGTTGCAAGGAAGGAGAAACTAATCAGTGATTTTGTAATAGCTGTTCTCTAACTTAATGGCAAATCAGGGTGATATTAAAGAGGATTGGCACAAGCTTTATACTGTTGTTTATATTGAGTATCAGCTCTACTGCTGTGTGAAAATAAGCATAAGATGCTGTTTATATTTTTAGGCAGGGAGACCATTTTATGTTTTAACAAGGAACCAGAATCAGTTGGGACAATATTACACAAAAATATATAAAGTGACACAAAAAGTGATAGAAACATAGTATGAAGAAAGTACAGTTGTGTACACTTACCATAAATGTAGATGTTTGAGTGTATTCACTGTTGCAGTCATTACATTTGGGTTATCTGCTTGCAGATAGCCCTCAGTCAGCCTGATTATCAAAGTCTTGGGTCCTGCGTCAGTTGCTGTCTCATCTTCCATGACATCAGGTAGTCAGGGGTATAAAGCATGCAGCTGACACCATTACATCAGTTTTTCTTGTCCCAGATATCAGGTGCCCCCATAATGGGAAGCAATTCTATACAAGGTTACACTCCAACAAAAAGCAAATACACCAGAAAGCTTAAGTATAGTAAACAAGAAGAGAGGTAAAGTCAATAGAAATCAGGGGGCTGGAGAGGGGGTAACCAGGACTGCAACAGTGAATACACTCAGACATCTACATTTATGGTAAATGTACACAACTGTACTATGTTCTTCATGTTCCACTGTTGCAGTCATTACATTTGGGTAGATTCCCAAAGCTAAGGAAGGGAGGAAGCAATTAGATAGCATTAGGACCAGCTATTAGGCCCTGCAAGACTGCAGTGGCAAAACCAGCTCTGGATTTAGAAAGAATTGGCAAGAGTTATGCTTGGTGAAGGTATGTACAGAACTCCAGGTAGCAGCTTCTAGGATTGTCCCTGGTAAGAACACCTCTGAGAAAGGCTGTAGAAGTAGATGCAGCCCTGGTGGAATGGGGTCTTATCCCCTGTGGGGTAGGTTTTCCATGGTGCTTATATCAGAAATGAATGGAATGGCCTATCCACTTAGAAATGGTTTGCTTTGAAATGGCCTTCCCCTCTGCCCCTGCAGCAAATGCAACCAGCAGCTGTTCAGATTTCCTGAGAGGCTTATTCCTGTCCAAGTAAAATCCAAGTTGTCTGTGCACGTCCAAGGAGTGCAGAATTTGTTCCCCTTTGTTCTGTGGATTAGAAAAGAAGGTTGGCAAATGAATGGACTGATTAAGGGCCACACTGGATACCAACTTGGGAATAAAGGAAGGATTGGTCCTGAGGTACACCCTGTCCGCATGAAAGATGATGAAAGGCTCCACTGCCATGAGGGTCTGTAATTCGGTCACCTTTCTTGCTGAAGTGATGGCTAGAAGGAAGGCTGTTTTCCAAGAAAGGAATTTCAACTCTGCAGTTGCAGCTGGCTCAAAGGGAGGTAGAGTGAGCTTTTCCAATACAAAGTTAAGGTCCCAGGGTGGGGTAGGGGCTCTCCTGGGTAGTCTTACATTTTTGGCCCCTCTGAGGAATTGTTTCAGCAGGGGGTGAGCTTAGAGGGATTGCTCAGTATTATAATGTGCTGAAATGGCTGAGGCATCAATTTTAACAGAAGAGAAGGAAAGGCTCTTGTGAAGCATCTCTGGTATTTAAGAATATGCAGTAATCTGGGCAGTGTTGTGCCCATCCCCTGAGTCTGGCTCCAGGAACAGAATCTTTTCCACTTTTCAGCATAGGATTTTCTAGTACTATGCCTCCTTGCCTCCAGGATGACATCCAGCACTTGCTTGCTGAGGGATGGTATATGAGAACTCAGGTAATTAGCCAGGCTGCCAGGTTCAGGGCTTGAAGTTGGGGGTGCAGAATCTGGCCCTCTTGCTGGGGCAGTAGGGAAGGGGTCTGAGGCAGGTGCCATGGTTCCAGTAGTGACATACTGCACAAGAGGGGGTACCAGTGTTGGTGTGGCCAGTCTGGTGCAATGAGTATTGTCCTTGGTATGTCCTGTTTGATCTTTAGTAGAACTTTCGAGAGGAGAGGCAGAGGTAGGAAGGTACAAATTGAGAGGCTTTCCAAGGTGAAGGACAGGGCATCCACTTTCCAAGCTTGTCTGTGGGGAGTCCTTGAGCAAAATTTGTCCAATTGGTAGTTCTGAGGGGAGGCAAACAGGTCTATCTCTGGGCTCCCCCATTTGTTTCTCAAAATGTTGAATATCTTTGGTTCCAGTTTCCACTCATGTGGGTCCATGAGATTTCTGCTTAGGTCGTCTGCCAGTGTATTTAGCTAGCCTGGCAGGAATTGAGCTTGTAGGTGTATTTGGTAGCTCAAGGCTGTGTTCCACGGAACCATGGCTAGTCTGCAGAGAGGGTATGAGTGTGTTCCCCCCTGCTTGTTTATGTACCACATAGCAGTGGTGTTGTCCATCTTGACCAATAATTGTCCTGGAAGAATGTGGTCCTTGAAGGCTGTGAGAGAATTCTGTACAGCTAACATTTCTTTTTGATTGCTATGCAGGTGCATTTGACTCTGGTTCCATTTGCCCCGAATGCATTACCCTGCCAAGTGAGCCTCCTATACATAGTCTGATGTGTCTGTTGTTAGGTTTGGGTGGCAGGGGGTAGAAGTGAATGGCAGTCCCTTTCTGTGGTGGCAGACCTCTGCCCACCAAAGGAACTCTGTCATCATACAAGGAATGATAAGAAACATTGATTCCAGGTCCTAAGAATGTTGACACCATAGGCTTTTTAGATGCCACTGTAGTTTCCTCATATGCAGTCTTGCATATGGAATTAGTAGAATGCAGGAGGCCATGAACCCCAGGGCTTGCAGTATTTTCCTTGCGGATAGCTGGGTCTTTGTGGCCAGTAGTTTGAAGTAGGCTGTCAAGTAAACTTGTTTCTTTGCTGTGAGGTAGACCATCTGGGAAGTTTTATTCACGCTTGCACCCGTAATACAATTTGTTGGCAGGGTACTAGGTGTGATTTCTTTTCGTTTATGGTGTGCCCCCAGTGAGGTTAGCAATTTCTTTACAAATGCCAAATGATTTAATAGTATGTCCTGGCTTTCTGCCTGAATGAGACAATCGTCATCCAGGTATGGGTACATTTGAATATCTCTTTGCCTGCAGAATGCAATGACTGGAGCTAGGCACTTTATGAATACCCTGGGTGCAGTAGATAAGCCAAAGGGCAGTGCAGAGAACTGATAGTGCATGTAGCCTGCTCTGAAGCAAAGGTATTTTGTGCAAGATTCCCTTATTGGGATGTGCAGGTAAGCTTCCTTTAAATCCATTGTTAACAAAATCCAAGATACGAACCACGACTGAATAACAACAAATTGGCCGGGAAGTAAAGAAAAAACGCTGCTCGTGCGGGTAGATATCTTTAAATCCAACAAATCCTTGTAGTACACCAGAAAGTTTTATTCGAACAAATCCATGTAGTACATAGACAGGTTTAGCGCTTTCAACTGATAAGATACCAGTCTTCATCAGAACCATTAAATTGTATCTGTTACAAAGAATTTATAGCAACAGTTACTGCAGTTTTGAAAAAACGCGCCAAAATCTGTTAAAGTTACAGAACCAATTCCTACTAATACATATAACTCAATTTCAACGTTAAAAACATTAAACACATTAAAAACATCCTACATATGCATCCTAAAGGTGCAACTCTAACTTATTTAAAAATATTTAAACATATCATGTTATGAATGCGAACTTCTTGGTCATTAAAAGTATAAAATAAATATGTAATAATTAATTAATTTTTGGAATGAACATTGACAGTATTGAATATATTAAATATGTGAAAGCAATGTTAATAAGTGAATACTGATAGGCTAAAAATTATAAATAATATGATAAAATTATTTAAAAGTATGTATAACAGATAGGAAGAAGAATACGTGATTACGTTACAATAAATATGTAAATCTAATACATGATGATTTTATAAATATCTTAATAAATTGTATACTTTGTTGAAAATTATGTACTGTTGTGAATAACAACATAGAAATGTATATATGTTTGAAATTTATGAATTTTATAAAATTTACGAATAGTGTAAAATAGTATAAATAATTTAAATATTACTATATTTTAAAGATTTTAAATATTAAGATTGTGAATTTGATAGAAATTACGTATATAAAATGATATGAAGATGTGAATACAACAGTAATGCTAAAAAGCTAAAACTGATGTAAAAATTAATATTGTGGTAAATACGTTTCACTGATACAACTATGTTTAGAAGTAAACAACAGTTTTGTCTGTATATATGTTTTGTATGTAGAGATGCTAGCCTATGGCATATTGAACAAACAAGGGGAATATTTAATCACACATAAGGAATGGCTTGATGCTTATAAAGTCATTAAGACCAGGATGCCTGGTCGCATCAGTTTTAATTTGCCATACACTTTCTTTTAATGCTAGCTTATTCTTCCAATTCCCCTCATGTGTGTTTATTTGGTCAATAATAGCAAATAAAAAACTGTGTTGATCCCCTTTATCTAAAATGTGTCTATATAGGGCGTTTGTAGTGTCCTCTTTACGTATCTTATAATAATGTTCACATACCGTTTTTCCTATATAGTATGCCTTGCATGCAGTGCAACTGGCTATATAAACAACTTGTTTGCTGTTACAATTTCCTCCTAAACATCTAATTTCTGTATGATTTATGTCTTCTAATACAATTTTGTCTACTTCATTAATATATCGGCATTGACGGCATGTTCCACATTTTGTACTACCTCTCTTGTTTTTCACCACCCTTCCTTTTTGTGTTTCTGTATATTCCAACATTCTTTTAATATTGGGTGCAACTTTGTATACTATTTTTGGTGCGTTACCGACCTTTGAACTCAAATTGTTAGAAATAATAACATCCCAATGTCTATATAAAATTTCTTTAATATAATGCACAAATGGGGTATAGGTTAAACACAGACTCTGTTAAAATTGTGTTGTATTTCCTTTGTTTTAATAGTATTGTCTGAGTACAGTGCACCTAATAATGGTTTGAATTTATGGCCCCACTGTGAAATGTCATACTGGGTAATGTCTTCTAACATATTGTCTGGATAACCTCTCTTTCTAAACATGCTACATAGAGTATTAATGTCTTCTTTCATAACTTCTAAACTTGATGACATTCTAGCTGTTCTAATGCATTGTCCTTTGACAATATTTTTAAACGTATATGGTGGGTGGTTACTGCTGTATGCAATATAATCATTCGAGTATGTTGGTTTCCTATATATTCTCGAAGTGAAACTTGTATCTGTATGCCAAATGAGTGTGTCCAAATAAGCTATTTCTTTACTACTATCATTAAAAGTGAATTTCAAGAATTCTGTAGTATTGTTGAGGAAATCAATGAACTCTCTAATCACAGTCTCAGACCCCTTCCATAACACAAACAAATCATCCAAATACCTTGCGTAGAATACTATATTGTCATAATATCTGCTTTTAAATAAGTGTTCAGTTTCCCATTCCAACATGACCATGTTGGCGAAAATGGGGGCACATGATGCTCCCATGGCCACTCCAGTTTTTTGTCTAAAATATTCGCCCTGGAATGTAATATAGTTGTGGTCCAAGACTAAAGACATAAGTTCAGTAACCACACAAATTTTATCCCAACTGAAACCTGAATATTTTCTAAGGCTGTTGGTGAAAAATTCTAGCCCTTTATCTTTAGGTATACATGTAAATAAATCTACCACGTCTATTGTGATAAAAATATACTCTTTATTCCATTTATCATCAGCATCTTTCATTATGTGCGGTACCGCCTTATGTGTTTAGTCCACGTGTCTATCAAGACACCTATACTGAAAGTTTTAGATCTGGTGCCAGACACTATAGGTCTATATGGAGGGTCTTCCACTGATTTATGAATTTTTGGTATACCTACTATTTTAGCTAGAACCGGATAATCTGTTCTGATAAACATATATATTGCATTACTTATTCTATTATCAATCATATATTCTTCAATAATGAGGTCTATTCTTTTATGGCCTATATTCATTTCATTAATGGATATGACCTCATAATTACCTGATTCATACAACCAATTATGAATTTTAGAATTATAGTCCGTGGTATAACTAATTACGATACCACCGCCTTTGTCGGGCTTCATAATACGGATGTCCTTGTTACGTATTATGTTATTTAAACAATTCCTTTCTTTTGCAGTAAGATTATCATAACTAGTGATATCTCTTCGGTATCGTAATTAGTTATACCACGGACTATAATTCTAAAATTCATAATTGGTTGTATGAATCAGGTAATTATGAGGTCATATCCATAAATGAAATTAATATAGGCCATAAAAGAATAGACCTCATTATTGAAGAATATATGATTGATAATAGAATAAGTAATGAAATATATATGTTTATCAGAACAGATTATCCGGTTCTAGCTAAAATAGTAGGTATACCAAAAATTCATAAATCAGTGGAAGACCCTCCATATAGACCTATAGTGTCTGGCTCCAGATCTAAAACTTTCAATATAGGTGTCTTGATAGACACGTGGACTAAACACATTTATAAGGCGGTACCGCACATAATGAAAGATTCATGGAATTTTTTAAGTAATCTCACTGATGATAAATGGAATAAAGAGTATATTTTTATCACAATAGACGTGGTAGATTTATTTACATGTATACCTAAAGATAAAGGGCTAGAATTTTTCACCAACAGCCTTAGAAAATACTCAGGTTTCAGTTGGGATAAAATTTGTGTGGTTACTGAACTTATGTCTTTAGTCTTGGACCATAACTACATCACATTCCAGGGCGAATATTTTAGACAAAAAACTGGAGTGGCCATGGGAGCATCATGTGCCCCCATTTTCGCCAACATGGTCATGTTGGAATGGGAAACTGAACACCTATTTAAAAGCAGATATTATGATAATATAGTATTCTACGCAAGGTATTTGGATGATTTGTTCGTGTTATGGAAGGGGTCTGAGACTGTGATTAGAGAGTTCATTGATTTCCTCAACAACACTACAGAATTCTTGAAATTCACTTTCAATTATAGTAGTAAAGAAATAGCTTATTTGGATACACTCATTTGGCATACAGATACAAGTTTCGCTTCGAGAATATATAGGAAACCAACATACTCGAATGATTATATTGCATACAGCAGTAACCACCCACCATATACTTTTAAAAATATTGTCAAAGGACAATGCATTAGAACAGCTAGAATGTCATCTAGTTTAGAGGTTATGAAAGAAGACATTAATACTCTATGTAGCATGTTTAGAAAGAGAGGTTATCCAGACAATATGTTAGAAGACATTACCCGGTATGTCATTTCTCAGTGGGGCTACAAATTCAAACCATTATTAGGTGCACTGGACACAGACAATACTATTAAAACAAAGGATACACTACACAATTTTAATAGAGTCTGTGTCTTAACTTATACCCCATTTGTGCATCATATTAAAGAAATTTTATATAGACATTGGGATGTTATTATTTCTAACAATTTGAGTTCAAAGGTAGGTAACGCACCAAAAATAGTATACAAAGTTGCACCCAATATTAAAAGAATGTTGGAATATACAGAAACACAAAAAGGAAGGGTGGTGAAAAACAAGAGAGGTAGTACAAAATGTGGAACATGCCGTCAATGTCGATATATTAATGAAGTAGACAAAATTGTATTAGAAGATATAAATCATACAGAAATTAGATGTTTAGGAGGAAATTGTAACAGCAAACAAGTTGTTTATATAGCCAGTTGCATAGCATGCAAGGCATACTATATAGGAAAAACGGAAAGGGTCATCAAAAAACGGATATATGAACATTATTATAAGATACGTAAAGAGGACACTACAAATGCCCTATATAGACACATTTTAGATAAGGGGGATCAACACAGTTTTTTATTTTCTATTATTGACCAAATACACACACATGAGGGGAATTGGAAGAATAGGCTAGCATTAAAAGAAAGTGTATGGCAAATCAAAACAGATGCGACTAGGCATCCTGGTCTTAATGACTTTATAAGCATCAAGCCATTCCTTATGTGTGATTAAATATTTCCCTTGTTTGTACAATATGCCATAGGCTAACATCTATATACAAAACATATATACATACAAAACTGTTGTTTACTTCTAAACATAGTTGTATCAGTGAAACGTATTTACCACAACATTAATTTTTACATCAGTTTCAGCTTTTTAGTATTACTGTTGTATTCACATCTTCATTTCATATATACATAATATTCTTTATCAAATACACTATCTTTATATTTAAAATATATTAATATTTAAATTACTTATATTATTTTACATTATTCGTAAATTTTATAACATTTACAAATTCAAACATATATACATTTCCATGTTGTTATTCAAAACACAGTACACAATTTAAACAAAGTACATAATTTATTCAGATATTTATAAAATCATCATGCATTAGATTCACATATTTATTGTAATGTAATCATGTATTCTTCTTCTTATCTGTCATACAAATTTTATCATATTATTTATAATTATTAGCCTATCAGTATTCACTTATTAACATTGCTTTCACATATTTAATATATTCAATACTGTCCATGTTCATTCTAAAAATTAATTAATTATTACATATTCATTTCATATTTTTAATGACCAAGAAGTTCGCATATATAACATGATATGTTTAAATATTTTTAAATAAGTTAGAGTTGCACCTTTAGGATGCATTTGTAGGATGTTTTTAATGTGTTTAATGTTTTTAACGTTGAAATTGAGTTATATGTATTAGTAGGAATTGGTTCTGTAACTTTAACAGATTTTGGCGCGTTTTTTCAAAACTGCAGTAACTGTTGCTATAAATTCTTTGTAACAGATACAATTTAATGGTTCTGATGAAGACTGGTATCTTATCAGTTGAAAGCGCTAAACCTTTCTATGTACTACATGGATTTGTTCGAATAAAAACTTTCTGGTGTACTACAAGGACTTGTTGGATTTAAAGATATCTACCCGCACGAGCAGCGTTTTTTCTTTACTTCCCGGCCAATTTGTTGTTATTAAATCCATTGTTGCCAACCAGGCATTTTTGCCTAGCATGGGAAGCAGCTGATTAAGAGTTAACTTTGGGATTACCAAAAAAGTGTTTAGGATAGACAGGTCCAGGATAGGACGCCAGGAGTTGTCTTTTCTGGGTACCAGGAAAAGTCTTGAGTAAAAACCTTGTCCCCATTTCTCTTCTGGGACAGGTTGAATAGCCCTGATACTTAGAAGAGAGAGAACCTGCTGTTGAGCCTCTGCCCACTGATTTGGGGGTAGGTCTGGCCAACCATTTGGGGTTGGTAAGGTGTGGAAGTGGAATCTGTACCCTTGAGAAACTATATTTAAAACCCATTTGTCTTGGGTAATGAGTTCCCGGTTTTTTGCATGCAGGGCGATCTTTCCCCCTAAAGGAGCAGTCAGTTGAGCGGGGCTTGGAAGGTTTAAGGTTAAGTCACTGTGACAGTTTACCATAGGGGGTGTCTTACTACTTCAAGCTTTGGAAGTGGGAGCCCCCCACTGCTTAGGCCTGTGAGTACCTTGAGATTGTAGTCTAGGTGGTCTGCTGTTCCTGGGTTTGGACTAAGAAGGCCTGGAAGAGACAGGAAAGGAATAAGAAGTTATGTACCTACCATACTGTTCCATGTTAGTTATCTTCTTCCCGCCTTCTTTCTTGCTGGATGGGTTCGGAGCCGATCCTCGGCTCCGACTTGGCCTTATACTAAAGCTCGAGAGCTATTTCCCAGCTCGAGGCCCTCCCCCTATCCCACAATGCTAGGCATCAGATACCCAGATCTCGTTTGGTATAGCTAACACCATGGAGACACCCTGTCCCTACTATAAAGTTTACCTACAGTGGTAACAACTGAGGAGGACATAACCTAGAAAATAGTCAAGCAGAGGAATAAGGCCTCAGAAGGATTCATCTCGGTCTGTCCAGGCTAGGGGGATGGTGGGTGGGACGCAAGAAAGAAGGCGAGAAGAAGACAACTAACATGGAACGTTATGGTAGGTACATAACTTCTTAATGTTAAGTTGTCAATCTCGCCTTCATTCTTGCTGGATGGGACAGCGTCCCTAGCACCTTAGCCCTGGGTGGCTCATCGGAACAGACTCTTGAGCACAGTGGAACCAAACTCAGCCCGACTCCTGGAGGTCATATCCAACTTGTAATGAGAAATAAAGGTATGAGGAGTGGCCCATGTGGCTGCAGGACAAATAGATTCCATTGGAAGTCTTGCTTGAAAAGCTACTGAAGTAGCTAATGCTCTAGTGGAATGAGCTTTTGGTTTTGTAGGGAGTTTTTTATGTCTTAGTTGGTAAATGAAAGAAATGATAGAGGCCAACCATCTAGACAAAGATACTTTAGGCACTGGCAGGCCCTGCTTGCCCTCAGCATAGGACAGGAAGAGTTGGTCCGACTTCCTAGTTTGTTTTGTCCTATCTAAATAGAAACGTAATTACATGTGAACATCCAAATAATGCAGCTTTTGTTCAGCTCTGTTTGAATAGTTAGGAAAAAAGATAGGAAGATCAATGGCCTAATTCGGGTTTGTCTCAGAAGGAATCTTGGGTAAAAAGGAGGGATTAGTTCTGAGTGAAACTCTATCTTTGTGAAAAACAAGACAGGGAGGACGAATACAGAGGGCCTGAAGTTCCGATACTCTTCTAGCTGAGGTGATAGCTACTAAGAAGAGAGTCTTCCAGGAGAGCAATTTTAAGGAACAGGTGGCCACAGGTTCAAAAGGAGGGAGAATCAGGGAAGTTAATATCAGATTCAAATCCCATGGAGATGGGGGATCTCTCCGGAGGCCTCAGCAAAAGTCCCTTTAAGAAAGGCTTTACAAAGTTTATGGGACATGATGCTGGTCTCTCACAGGCCAGCGTGAAAATAGCAGCCAATTGGACTCTAATGGTGGCAGAAGAGGAGCCCGCTTGAAAAAGCTCTGCCAAAAAATCCAGAACACTGTGGACAGGGGCTGTAAAAGGATCTATATTTCTGGCCTCCGCCCAGAAGGAGAAACGTCTCCACTTACTAGCATAGGTTTTTCTGGTAGTAGATTTGTGTGAAGAAAGGATGATTTCACGCACTGGCTGAGAAATATGCAGAATCCTGGCTAGGGTTGGAAGTGGAGCAACCAAGCTGTGAGGTTGAGAGATTGAAGGGATTGGTGCAGCCCGCCCGACTGATGGACCAACAGGTCTGGCACTGGGTCCAGACTCCAGGGCTGCTCCAGTAGGTGATGATGCAGGAATGGGAACCAAATTTGTTGAGGTCAGTAAGGGGCAATGAAAATCATCCTGGAACCCAAAGCGGTCGCTTTCTGAATCAGTTTGGGAATTAAGGGAAAAGGCGGAAATGCATATAGGAGACCCCGGGGCCACTCATGTACTAGAGCATCTCTGAGGGAATGGCCGGGGAGGGGAAAGAGAGTGAAGAAGTCTTCGCACTTGCTGTTGAGAAGGGTTGCAAAAAGGTCGCAGCAAGGTTGACCTCATCTGCGGAAAATCTTGTCCGCTACTAACTGATTGAGAGACCACTCGTGAGGCATGAGAATGGCTCTGCTTAGCCTGTCTGCTATGACGCTGGACTTCCCAGGGATGTGCGTTATTATCAGAAACCGTTGGGAAGAGATCACCCACTGCCAGAGTCTGAGTGCTTCTCGACATAAGGGATAGGACCTGGTTCCACCCTGCTTGTTGATGCACCACACTACAGACATATTGTCCGTTTGAACTGCAATAGTCCCGGTACGTAGAGAGCCCTGAAGAGCTTGCAACGCTAAAAGTACCACTCTCATCTCCAAAACATTTATGTGCAGGTGGTATTCTAGGGGTTGCCAAGAGCCCTGGACAGTCCTGCCCTGAAAATGCCCCCCCCCACCTGATCAGGGAGGCATCCATTGTCACTGTGGCAACAGGAGGTGGAAGAACAAACAGTCTGCCTTGAAGTACTTGAGAGGAGAGCATCCACCAAGAAAGGTGGTCAAAGCCACACCTGTACCTGCGGCCCTACTCGCACCATCGGCCGCATAAGAAATGAGCCACATGGAGGAGTTCAATATGGAACTTAAGGTCACCAGCTGGGAGTTACCTTATCCTGAGACCCCTCAGCTGATGGATCCTGAAGGGTATCACCCAGTTCTTTGAGAAGATCCCCCTGAAGTTGGGTGAAATGGCACAGATAATTCAGCGACCGCATAGCAAAGGTCGCTGAGGGGAACATCTGCTTCCCGTACCTGTCCATTGTCCTAGACTCTTTATTAGGAGGATGTACAGGCACCGAAGGGTCAGCCAACTCCTTCTTAGTGGCCGCTGCCACCACCATGGCATCAACTGGGACCCCCTTAGCTAGAAACTGTTTGTCCGATGGGGCTGTAATAAATTTAGAGGGCCTATGGGGAGTTGGTTCCATTGAGTCTGGGGCTGTCCACGCCTTCTGAGCAACCACTTCCATGAGCGGGTCAAAAGGCGGAGACACCCAGGAGGTGGAAGGGTGAGAACCAAACGCGTCCAGCTACACCGACTCATCCGTGGAAGGTTTAAGGGCAGTCCAATTCCCCCTCTGCTTAAGGATCTCCAGGATGTCTGAAAAGGAGACATCCTCAGAGGGGGACTTTGGGGACCCTTCCGAATCCTCCAAGTCAGTGTTAGATGTGACTGACTCGGGGGAGTCAACATGTTTCCTCTTACATGTTTTCTTCCGAGGTGGCTCCTCTGAATGATCAAGGGAGGCCTCGGAAAAGGAAGATACCCCCAGTGGGGTGACCCGGAGCGTTTGTTCTCCACGTTTGGGGTCAGGAGGATGGACAAAGACCGAAGCAGGCACCATGGGGGGAGGAACGGAAGGGGCCGATCGTGGAGCCTACCCAGGAGTCAGTACGCTCCTCATGACCTCGAAGGTGCCCCTATCAGGCAGAGCGGAAGGTCCCAGCTCTGAAGAGATGAGAACCCCTCCCGGCACCGAGAGTGACGGCTCCGAGGCCGATGGGGCCGAGCTCACCTGCGCCGAGGCACCGATAGGGAGAATGGGGTCGGACAAAGGTCCGGTGCCACTCGCCCCCTTAGAGCCGACGAGGGAGTCTCGACACCCGGATCCCTCCATGGACGGAACCAATGAAGTGATCGGAGCTGACGATGGAGCTGAAATGTGTGGTATCGGCTCTGACGCTCCGATGATTCGAGCCCCTACGAGCTCCGGCTCCGAACACAGTGGTAGAGTCGGAGGAAGAACTGATGAAGATACAGGGATAGCCACAGTCTGTTGAGAAGGGCTAGTCAACATTTGGGCCAGTGCCTGTGATTTTAAGAGCCTACTGACCACCCTCTCAAGGTCATGATCAGACAGCCTGGAGGACCGAGTGGAGTGGGACCTATGGCTCCGCTCCGACTGTAGTAACGGAGACCTCGAAGCCGAATGAACTGACTCCAAAGAGGGAGACCTCAAGCATTTTCAGCTCACAGAAGGCTCCGATACTAAGGCCGGAGCTGACTGAGGTCTGGAAGTGTCGGTTCCAGCCGGAACAGACGAGGAAGCAGAAGCTTCGCTCGGTGACGGCTCCGAGCAGGGAGCCGATGGCTTAGCGGGCTTGGAGGGTTTACCAGATGAAGGCTTAATCAGGGACCATTCCTTAAGCAAGCCCCTCAAAATAAGTTTGTTCCTACGCTCCTGCAGGACTCTCGGACTGAAGGCATGACAGACAGCACAAGAGTCCTGCAGGTGTAGGGGGCCCAAACAATACACACAAGAAGTGTGACCGTCTGTCAGAGACATCTTCTGACAGCACGAGTCACACTTCTTGAAACCTGAGACATTAGTATCCTGAGACATAATGAAAAGTAGAAAAAAAGGATACCAAGGGAACAGGTAACTAGTGCTTTAAACACTACACACACACACACACACACACACACACACACACACACACACACACACACACACACACACGCACTAGTAAAAAACTAACAACACCAACAATATAATAGTAATATAAATAATACTACTAAATATATCTATCACTATAAAGTAGAAAATATATAAAAAAGTAGTAGAATAAGAATAAAAACACTACTGATTATATACAACTAACCCTAGAGGGTAGAATATGTATAAGAAAAATCAACGCTCCCCTAATAGGTGGGGGGAGGGGGGAAAACTCTGAAAAAAACTACAGTAAAAGAGTTTTTTAAAAGGGGGTTTCTCAAGGGTTTAGAAAGGGAAACACTAAGAGACAATATCTAATAAGAAAAAACTACATATTCATAGATTCATAGATTCGGTAAACACCTTAACCATTAGGCAAAACACTAGAAAAGAGTTATATAACCTGGAGCTGGTAAAATCGCAACCTTGTAGCTGAAGCGGCAAACAAGATCTGGGTATCTGACTCCTAGCATTGTGGGATAGGGGGAGGGCCTTGAGCCGGTAAATAGCTCTCGAGCTTTAGCATAAGGCCGAATCGGAGCAGAGGATCGGCTCCGAACCTATCCAGCAAGAATGAAGGCGAGATTGACAACTTAACATCAATTCTTAGAAGGCCAATGCCTACTAAATCTGGGAGGCTGTACTTGCAGGAAATCTTTAACAGTTTGCATAGATTTAGCTTTTTCCTCCATCTTTTTAAGTACTTCCTCTGCTTTGTTGCCAAACATGCAGTCTTGGTTTAAGGGAGCATCCAGTAATTTAGCTTTAACATGATCTGTCAAAGTTTGCTCCTTAAGCCAAGCATGCCTTCTAAGTACAGACCCAGTGACAGCCGCCCTGCAAGATGCCTCTAAGGAGTCAAAACCATATTGCAAAGTATGTTTACCAACTTGTTCAGCAGACTGTATTAAATCCTGTAATTCTTTATTCTCAGCACAGTCAGGAATCAACATAATTTTCTGTTTAAGCAATCCATTACTAATACTATGCTGCTCATACTTTAACATATGAAACTGGCAGTTTAAGGCCCTAGTGGTCAAAGTAGCAGAAGTGTATACCTTCTTACCCCATCTGCCCAGGGCCCTGGAATCTCTATCAGAGGGGGTAGGGTTTTTGGCAGTAGTAGCCTTAATGCCTTTGGGTCTCTGTGAAAAGATCTCTGGATAAGCAGTAGGATTCTTAAAGAGGAACTTGTGAGAGTCAGGTACTCTCTGTAATACCTGTCAGGTTTCCTGGGAGCCAGAGATAAAATGTCTGGGGCCAGGCTAAAGTGAGGTTTCTGTGTTCTGCTCAGGTGGCATAATCTTGATAGAGGCCTGTTGTGTAGGCTGGAAGTTTGGTTTGTGTTTCTGGCAGCCACTTTCTGCTGATTGTCTTCATTATTGAGAGTAACAAGGCCTCCTGACCTTCTGTAGTATGAGTGATTGGGTAATAGCAGGGGCTGAGGAGGAATCTGATCTTCCCAACTCTTCCATTCTTACTGCTATATAAACCCTGTGTCTTATAAAGGCTCTGCTTGTATTGTCAGGCTCTGGATTACATTGCATAAGTGGAAATTCCTTAAGATTCCAAGGGCAGGCTAAGTTATTTCTTACACTTATTTCACTGAATTGCACTTCTGAAATGCTTATAATTGTGCTATTCAGTTGATCTACTATATTTTTGCACTGTTATAAAGCTTTTTTATTGTTTCACTGCATTTATGTACTGTTTTAAACTGTTTTAACATTACTTAACTATAAACTGCTTTTTTCATACTAAGAGTTGTATTTTCTGTTTGTGATTGCTCTATCCGAACTTTTATGTGCATTTTTGTCCGTTAAAAGCATTCTCTAGTCTGCTCCTTGATCTGTTTAAAACTTTCATTTAGTGGCTAAAGTTAGGAACTGTAATAGTGTGCATTACTACAATTGTTTTTTTTAATTTAAATTACTAAATTGTAAACTGCTTTTTCATACTGAGACTTGGATTTTCTCTTTGTGGGTGTTCTTTCTATGCTTTTAAAATGAGGTTTCTGTGTTCTGCTCAGGTGGCATAATCTTGATAGAGGCCTGTTGTGTAGGCTGGAAGTTTTGTTTGTGTTTCTGGCAGCCATTTTCTGCTGATTGTCTTCATTATTGAGAGTAACAAGGCCTCCTGATCTTCTGTAGTACGAGTGATTTGATAAGGCATAACGTACCCAACGCTCTAGTCATAGGTGACTCTATAGTCAGGCACACTGATGTTCCACTCACCAGGCTAAACAAGGAAAAAAGTTACTGTCAGCTGCCTGTCAGGTGCCAGGATCCGCCACATAATGCACGCACTCAGGTCACTCCACAACAAGTACAAATATGACTCTGTCATTGTCCATGTTGGTGTGAATGACCTGAGATGTACCTCCCTGGACTACATGAAAAGAGACATGGAGGAGCTCTCTGATCTTGTAGCCCAGGCCAGTATGACCCCAGCCCTGAGTAGCATCCTGCCATCACCCAGAATGACACCACAGTACAAGGACAAAATGATTGACTTTAACAACTGGCTAAGCTTCTGGTGTCATTCTAACGGAATCCAGTATCTGTTTGCCTGGGATGCCATGATCGACAGACCATGCTGCTTTGCCAGAGATGGCCTGCACCTATCGCCCTTGGGATTCCGGATACTGGCAAAGGCTCTTGCCACCCCTATAGTGCCTTTTTTAGGCAAGGTTCAAATGACAAATTCACCACCGTAACAGGTACAAGCAAGCAAAATCTGAGGGTAATGCTACTCAATGCTAGAAGTCTAAACCTCAAAATACACTCACTCGAGGCACTCCTTAAAATGGTGAACACTGACATCTGTGCAGTGACAGAGACCTAGTTCAAAGTTCCAGAGAGCACCCCTGCATTACCAGGCTATAATTCATACCACACCTTTCGGCCACCAAACCAGGACCGAAACACTAAAGGTGGAGGCGTGTCCATATTCATTAAGGATATCCACACCTCCAAGCTAGTTGCTCAACATAATGCATCAGAGATTATCCAAGTTCAACTAACTCTGGGCAAAACCGCAATCCAGACTGTAGCTTGCTACAGACCCCCCACCATGCCCCAGGATTCCCACTCCTCTTTTCTTAATACACTGGAAAATATTAAGGTACAACCCAACACTCTAATAATGGGTGATTTCAACTACCCTACCATTAACTGGGAAAACTACACATGTACCAACTCTTTGCTCAACGTTTTCTGGAAATCATCAATTCCAATGCTTTGGACGAACTTATCCACACCCCCACCAGAGGCAGCAATATCCTAAACCTGGTCATCATCAACATGGGTGACCGGTGTTCCACACCAGAAGTCAGCTCCTCGTTGGTCAGATCCGACCACAAGCTAATCACCCTAGACATCCACATCCCGCTCCCACCCCCCATTAGGAAAACAACCGTAAAAATTTCTCCAAAGCCAACTTCACACTTCTTAAGACAGAAGTGGCAAACTTCATGACACCCATGCAGATGGACAATAGAGGTACGACTGCTGAATCCTACACAAATGCACTTTATAAGCACTTACATGGGTGCATGGATCGTGCTATCCCTAACAGAACCAAGATGCTATCCTCCAAAAAAAGGAAGCCAATCTGGTGGTCTTCTACCATAAACAAACTCTACAACAGAAGAAAGAAACTGTTGCAAAACAGAGTAAAATCCCAGATTGGAGGAACTCCCTGGTCAGCCTCAGTAAGAAGCTGAGATCCCTCATAAAATCCTCCAAAGCTAGTTATGAAAACAAAATTGCCACTAATTCTAAAGGCAACCACAAAGCATTCTATAGCCATGTCAAAAATCTCAATGTCAACACTCAGATCTGCTCTGAGTTACAGCACAATGACACTAAATATACAGAACCAACTGATACTGCCAACATCCTGGCAGATAGGTTCAGTGCTAACTTTACCCCCCTCTCACCCCCTAAAGGGCCCATCTTTATACCAGAAGAATGCAAAGTTCCAGTAATCATGGCTACCCAGGTAAAAACTTCACTCTCCAAAGCCAAGAACACAGCATCCATGGGACCTGACAACATCCCAGGCTGCCTTCTACATGAACTACAGAATGAACTGGCACTCCACTTAAGTACCATGTTCAGTCATAGCCTCACCTCAGGCTTTGTGCCCATTGAGTGGCGCACCATGACGGTAGTCCCACTCCACAAAGGGGGGGGGGCCACAACAGACCCTGGGAACTACCGCCCCATAAGCCTGATGAGCCTTGTCTGCAAGGCCATGGAACGTATCATCATGGAACTCATAAACAAAGACATTGGAGATCTCCAAACCCTGGACCCCACACAGTTTGGGTTTGTAAAAGGCAGATCATGTCTCCTAAACCTGACAGACTTCTTTGAAGTAGTCACCAAAGCCACAGATGAGGGTAAGGTGGTTCACACAGCCTATCTAGATCTCGCAAAGGCGTTCAACAGCATCACCCACTCTGTAATTATAGATAAACTCAATAAACTAGGAATAAATCCCTATGTCACAAGATGGGTTGCCAACTGGCTTACTGAAAGAACCCACACTGTGAAAGTAGCAGACTCCAGATTAGACTTCAGACCAGTGACAAGTGGAGTACCACAGGGTTCAATCCTGGGTCCTCTCCTGTTTGGTATTTACTTCTCTGAAGTACAGGCTAACACAGAAGGTCTTTGGCTAACTAAATTCGCAGATGACTGGAAACTAGGAGCCATAATTGAAACTCCTAACGATGTGGACATCCTACAAAAGGGCCTAACTGAGACAGATGCCTGGTGTCAAAGACATGGTCTCAAGCTCAATGCCAAAAAGTGCATTGTCATCCCCTTTGGTAAAAATTCTGTACTCATGAACTACCACATAGGCGGTAGTCTACTTAACACCGAAAGTGTGATATGAGACCTTGGGACACAGGTGGACAGTAGTCTCTCCTTTGATAATCACATCGCCAAAGTGGTCAGTAAATCCTTCTATGTAGCACACCTCATCACAAAAGGTTTCTCATCCAGAAAAAAATAGGTCATTGTTCCCCTCTACTCATCACTCATTAGACCCATTATAGAGTACAACGCCCCTTTTGGTATGTACCTCACAAGACATCTACAACAACTGGAAAGGCCGCAAAAATACCTCACAAAGAGGATTACTGGCCTCAAACAGATGCCTTTACGCAGACCGCCTCAAAAAACTCCAGCTTTACTCCGTCGCATATTGCCTACTCAGAGGCGATCTCTGCCTAACATACAAAGCTATGTCAAACCCAGAGCTGTTGGACATGCTCCACTTAAAGAAATCCCAATCCCTCTGAGCTACACACTCTAGGGACCTAAACCTTGTCACCACAATAAACAGAACATGCTGGAGGGATAGTTTCCTGTCCCAGAGACTTCCCATACTCTGGAACAGACTACCTATCTATGTCAAACAGAGCTCCTCATTAGCACTCTTCAAGAAAAATCTTGATGATTGGATGGGTAATAGGAAATTCACCCCGGGGTCACTTCTGTGGTTCTGCTTGACAGGGGCACAGGAAAATAATTTTCTTGGATGGTGAAAGCCAGGGTACATTTTTGGCTAGGCTTGTATAGGCCCTAGGGCCAACAGCCTAGTACCAACCTATTGGCAGAAAAAAGACAAAATCCACCCAAGGATGGCCAATCAACGAAATCCACAAGTGTTCCAATTAAAATGTAGTGGGTGGATTTTCTGTCTTTTTTTATGCCAATATTGACTGTTTTTTTATGTCAGACCACTTTTAGCATTTGGGAGTTATTTATTCATTTACCTATGAACCTATGAACCAAGAAGGCATCATCTACAATGTCCAGTACAGGAGGGATAGCTAAAGGCCTGTGTTGAGGTGGGAGTAAGAATTCCCTAAGCCTCTTTGTGGAGTCAGAGTAATCCTGGCTTTCCCAGCGGAAATGATCCCTAAGAGTATATAAAGTTTTACCAAAAGAGAAATCTTCTGGAGGGGAAGCAGAGGGAATGGAGTCCTCTGCATCAGAATCCTCATAGGTAGATAAGGGGAAATCCTGGTCATCAGAAGAAAAAGAAATTTCAGAATCCTGATCAGAAGAATCAGAAGGAAAATCAGTCCTAGGTCTCTTAGAGGGAGAAGGCTGGCTTCCCCTGATTAGAGTAATAAGGTCTTCAGCCATTCTTATCATTTGTTTTTTAGGCATAGGGGCCTGACCATGCGGTCTGGGCGTAGGTTTTCTGGGCGTGGATCGAGTTTTAGGCCTTGAAGAAGAAGATGGCATCGGTTTGATATGCAAGTCAGTAGGCCTGAATACACTCTCAGAAGCCGGTGCCTGCACAGTGGCTCCGGACCCATACAAGGTAGAGACATCTGCAGGTTCCATAGTCGAAGAAGCATCTCGCACATACCGGACTCTGAATGGGTCTCAGTAGACGCCTGCGAATCTGAAGTAGCGGGTATCAGAGGCTCCGAAAGCGCCTGAGTACCAGCGAACTGGTGACTAGCTTAACGGAAGCGTTGTCGGCAACTTTGGCCCTATGTGGTCTGTCTCTGTCTTTATCTTTACGTTTTTTCGGAATGACGGTAGTCGGATGGCTTACCAAAGCCATTTCTGGATAATTGAACAGAGTACAGAAATAGTTTGATGTGAAAATGAACCGACAATGAATAGTTCGAGGACTGAATAAGGCACAAAACGGACAACGAGGGACGTCGTGATCTGGGCCAAAGCAAGGAATGCAGTACGAATGAAATTCTTTATAAGGTATTTGCTTTCCACAAGTAATACAATTGTTAACTTTTACTGACATCGGTTTAGAGCAAGAAAAAGGATCCCCAACGGGGTACTTATCTTTTTTGAAGACTTCGGTTCTGAAACTCAAAAATGAAAATTTCAGGAGTCGACCGACTGGCACTTGCGAACTGCTTCGGGCACCGCACGGCAAGAAGGACTGATGTAATGGCATCAGCTGCATGCTTTATATCCCTGACTACCTGATGTCATGGAACATGAGACAGCAACCGACGCAGGACCCAAGACTTTGATAATCAGGCCGACTGAGGGCTACCTGCAAGCAGATAACCCAAATGTAATGACTGCAACAGTGAAACATGAAGAACATCTACACTGTAACAGAAAGAAAAGGTATACAACTAGGATAAAATATAAGTTTTACTACAGCCTAATGTGACTTATTGGTTTGAATATTAAAGGCCAAGTTCTGAAGAAAAACAGAAGATACGGACTTATATTTTGCAAATGTAATGCACAGATAACGATTTACAGGAAATGCACCCAGAATATAAAGATGAAAGTTTAAAAAAAGTGATAAGGTGGGTTTCTTTACCACAGAAGGAGTAGAGCAAAACACGGGCCTATTAATTCAAAATGGTACAGGAATAAAGACTGAGGAGCAAATAAAGGAAAAGAAGGGAAGAATTATAGTGTTAAGAGGTTGTTGGCAGAGTATAAGAAGTACAACGACTGTACTATACATTCCACTTAAAGCAGTGAGATAATATATATAAAGAATTATATACTTACCATAACTTGGAATCTGTGCTATCCAGTGTCATTATTCATCATGGATGGGACTAGGATCAGAGGATGGATCTGAGCTGGCAACTAAAAGGACAGCTCCTGAGCTCAAGCTCCTCCCCTTCCAAAGATCTCTTACTACCCACAACCCTCAGATCAAGTTTGCTGGACAGAAGAAAGGAGGCAGTGAAGACTGCCTATAAAGATGAAAAAACTACTAAGAGATACATCCCACTGGAACTCCCAAACCACCAGACATAGGGGGAAGGAGGGTAGAAACGTGATGAATAATGACACTGGATAGCACAGATTCCAAGTAATAGTAAGTACATAGCTCTTTATCTGATGTTATCCGTATCATTATTGATCACGGATGGGTCAGAGTCTCCAGCTACTATGAACCCTGGGAGGCCTCAGGGAAGGACATGCCGGAGCACAGAGGAACCAAAGGAAGCCCTGCTCCTGGACACCAAGTCCACCTTATAATGTGTAAAAAGGTAAGATGGTTAGAGCAAGTATCAGCAGAGCAAATCTCATCAAAAAAAAGTTTCACCAAGAAGGCAGAAGATGTGGCTACAGATCTAGTGCAGTGAGCTTTAACTTGTCCAGAAGCTCCAGGTGTCTGCTTTCATAAATGTAGGAAATACAACTGGTGATCCAACAAGAAATAGATACCTCGGAAACTGCTTGACCTTTCTTAGCCTGAGAGAAGGCAACAAAGAGCTGATCAGACTTCCAAAAATTTTCATTTCTCGTGAGGTAAAAACTTAACTGTCTATGGACATCCAAAAAATGCAACTTATATTCCTTTTTATTGGAAAAATTAGGGAAGAACAGGAATTTGAATAGATTGGTTAAGATTAGCCTCCAAGGCTACTTTAGGGACAAAAGAAGGATTGGTCTGAGAGAGAACCTATCCTTATGGCAAACCATGATTGGGGGGGGGGGCTTGAAGCACAGATCCTGCAACTCAGAAACCCTCCTGGCCAAAGTAACAGCCACCAAAAAGGCAGTCTTCCAGGACAGGAATTTGAGATCACAGGACTCTGCAGGCTCAAAGGGCTTCTGTGTCTAAGACTGCAACACCAGAGTGAGATCCCATGGAGGGGAGGGGGTCTTTGACAGGGGGTCTGAGTAAAAAGATCCCTTTGAGAAGGGCTTTGCAAAGTGTAGAAGAAAAGGGAGAACTTTCATTCCAATGGAAGTTGGAGATAGCAGCCAACTGGAGTTTAATCGTAGAAAAACTGGTCCCTTGATGAAACAGAAATGCTAAAAACAACACAATGTCAGGTATAGAGGATAAAAATTGATCTAGATTGCATTGTTTAACCCAAATAGAAAATCTCTTCCATTTGCTGGACTACACCTTCTTAGTAGAAGGCTTCTGAGAGGCCAAAGTAATGCTCTTTACCGGAGAGAGACTGGGAAAGGATCACTGGAACTGGAGGAAACAAAATGTCAGATGAAGACACTGGATTTTGGGAACAGGAAACCCCCCATGGATGGAAATGAGATCCAGAATATAACATCCAAGGCAGATAATTCAGATGAAACTAAAGGAGGGAAAACCACACTTGATGAGGCCAGAAGGGGGCAATGAGGATGAGAGGAGTCTTCAGGTGATGGACTTTCTGTAAAACTTGGGGAATGAGGGGAGTTGAGAGGTAATCGTATAGAAGCCCCGACAGCCAGTCATGTACCAGAGCATCCCTGGGTGACTCCCCCACTGGAAGGATCAGGGCAAAGTAGATGCTGCATTTGTTGTTGCCTGGAGAGGCAGAAAGATCACAGCAAGGAAGACCCCCAACTGTCAAATATCTGATGTGCCACTGACGGATTCAGGGGCCACTCGTCCGGACTTGAGATAGATCTACTGAGTTTGTCGGCTAACACTTTGGAACTTCCAGGAATGTGTGTGCAAGAAGAAAGTGCCTGGAAGACATCACCCATTCCCACACTCTCATGGCCTCTCTGCACAGGGGATAAGACATGTTCCCCCCTGCTTGTTGATGTACCAGACCACTGCAATGTTGTCTGACTGAATTGCAACTGTCCCGACAGGGAGACAGTCCTGGAAGTCTTGCAACATTAGAAGGACTGCTCTCACTTCCAGGACATTTATATGCAAACTGGTCTCTAAGGGGGACCAGGTGTCTTGAGCTGTCCTTCCCCGATAATGTCCTCCCACCCAAACAGGAAGGCATCCATGGTCACCATTGCCTGGGGTTGGGGCAGACAGAAGGAGATCCTGAGCTTGGAGCCACCAAGCGATGTGACATCTGCAAACCTGAGAAATCATGATGGTCATGGACATGGGATGAAGGTGAGCTGACCACTGCACTCTAGGATCCACTATAGAACTTTCATATGACATCTGGTGAAAGGCACTAACTGGATCGCAGCCACCATTGAACCTAGCAGTTGCAAGATCAAGTGGAACTTGGAACATTCCAAATCCAACAACTGACGGACCCCTGGCCCCGAATCATTTGGACTCTGTGTAGGGGAAGTGCTGCAGTCTCTGACATTGTGTCCAGAAGGAACAAAATAAGGTTCTGACATGGGGCAAGATAGGATTTGGGCAGGCTGACTGTCACATCTAGATCCTGAAAGACATTGAGAGGGTAATCCGTGGCCAATGTGAGTTGATGCCTTGTTGGGGCCATGAGGAGCCAATCTTCCAGGTACGTGAAGACGTGGAAACCATGCAGTCAAAGATGAGCTGCTACCACTGCCATGCATTTGGTAAACACCCGGGGAGCTGTGATGAGTCCAAAGGGCAGGGCTTTGAACTGATAATGATTGGCCCCCAGCCGAAAGCACAGGCATCTTCTGGAGCATCTGTCAATCTTGATGTGAGAGTATGTATCCTTGAGATCCACTGAGGACATCCAATCATCCTTGCTCAGAAGAGGCAGAATGGACTGAACAGTGACCATCTGGAACTTCGACTTCTTGACCAACAAATTTAGCACACTGAGGTCCAGAATGGGACATAGGTCCCTGGTTTTCTTGGGCACCAAAAAGAATTCAGACTAAGTTCTGTGACTTCGTTGTCTTGTCGGGAACTCCAGGATGGCTCTTTTGTGATGGAAGTCTTGGTGGGGTGAGACATCCGGGAGAGAAGGTTGAGCTGGAGGGCCTGAAAAAAAGGAATGAAGTACCCACTGGAAATGATGTTTAACACCCACTGATCTAAGGTAATACTTATCCAGGCTAGTGGGCGGAGGGAGAGATGACCCCTGGATGCATCCAGGGCAGTACAGCTGGGCAGTGCTGCAGAAGCACTGATGGGGCTTCTCTGAGAAGGGTTCCTGGGGGCCCTGGTTCTGCAAAATCCCTCTGCCTCTGGGGTGGCATCTGCAGTCAAACTCCCTGTCTGGAGGAAGAGGATTCCTGTGGAGCATCCTGTAAGGAATACTGAGACGTGCGGAACCACAGTTTCTTATTAACCCCTCTGATTTTTGGAAAAGGATCTTTGGGGAGTAGAGAACGTGATACTAACTGCGGACAGATTATTTCCCTCCTGCTCACTATGGGTTGAAGTTTCTTTGACTGAAGGGCCTAATAGAGTTGTCCCATTGAAAGGGGCATTAGTGAATGATGCCTTGAAAGATTCCACAAACCAGCAAAGGCAAAGCCAGGCATGATGCCTAATGGCAATGCCAGTACCCACTGCTCAAGAGGTGGCCTCCACTGCATTGCAGATCAACCTCATCAAGACATTAGCTAGGGAAGTCAGCATAGACAGCTTCGTAGAGACCAATTTGAGACTCTCCAGAGGCAACAACTCAGAAATGGAAGTGGAGAGCTCCAATACCAAGTCCCCTTGCAGCTGGGTAAAGTGTGCCATGTAGTTGGTTGCTCTCAGTTTGAACATAGCTGAGGCAACCATGCGCTTCTCAAAATGGTCAGTCGGCCGAGACTCCCTGTTCGGGGGATGGACTGTGGAACTCTGTTCGGCGAGCTCTTTTTTTGCAGCTGCGGCCACCACAATAGCATCAATGGGAACACCCTTGCTCTAAAAAACCTTGTCTTTGGGGGGACTTGGGAATTTATCAGCTTTCTTGGGAACTGCTTCCACTGTGTCCGGCTCCTTACAGCCCCTATCGGATATGAACTGGATGAGCTCATCAGCAGGGGGAGACACCCAGGTAGAAGATGGGCCTGTCCCAAAGGCCTTCAAGAACACGGATTCCTTTGAAAATGGGGTGGGGGAAGACCAACCACCTTGTTGCTTAAGGTTCTTAAGGATGTCTCCAAAGGACACCTCCTCGGATGGAATTCTGGGGACCCGTCTCATTCCTCGAAATCCACGTCTTTGCTGAGGGAATCTCTAGGGGAGTACAATTGCCTCCTCTTGCATGTCCTCTTCCGAGGGGGCTCCTTCACTGTGGGCTCTGGGGAGGACTTAGAAGAGGTAAGAATGCCGAGGGAGGTAATACCCATCTGAAGGCACTCATGGGAGAGGTGACCCTAGAAGGATGATGAGGTCTTGCCGTCCAATGTCAAGCAAGGCTGGTGAGGACCTAGAGCCGAAGGAGAGAGAAGTCTCATGGATGGAGAGGATCCCCTAGGCAAGTGAGCAGGGGATAGCAATAAGCCCAACTGGATTTGGGCCTTGAGAAAGCTCCTCATCATCCTATCCATGTCTGAGAACAGCAGACTTCTCGTGGATTGGGAGGAGACTGAGGAATGGCCCGACCTACCTGAGGGTCTGCGGTCCCAAGAAGGAGACCTACTTGAAAACATCGGATCTGATATTCTAGGTCTGGAGGGGGAGCTCTCAACAATAATTGGATCCAACAAAACCATCGGATATGAGGGCCTGTTTGGATCTAAGGAAATAGATGGTATTACAGACGGATCCAATGGGTGGGTCAGATCTGAGGGAGGTTTAGGTGGGGTCGGATCTGAGGACCTCAGAGGGTCCGAGATCTCAAATGTGACAGAGGGAGCTGGGGCTTTTGGAGCAGAAGAGTCCGAATATGAAGCCAAGGAGGCTAGACTTGGATCTGGGGAACTGCAATCCAAGAGCCTTGCTTTTTGGCGGGAGGAGCCCTAGAGGAAAACGACTTCCCCTTGGAATCCAAAGAAGGAGAACCAGAAACCAAAGGAACCTCTTTGGCAAGCCCTTTGAGCAGGAACTTGTTCCTGCAGTCCAGGAGAGCCTTGGGATTGAATCTGGCACAAATGTCGCATTGAACCTCCAGATGTGGCTGTCCCAGATAAACACACTCCTCGTGCGTGTCAGAATGGGGCTTTTTCCGGCCGCACGAGGAGCACCTTTTCAACCCAGTGGGCTTCTGTGACATAACGTGCACACACACACACACACACACACACACACACACACACACACACACACACACACACACACACACACACACACACACACACACACACCTCCCGCACACTGGACAACAAAAGGGGGCGGGGGGAACAGGTAGAAAAGGTAAAAAGGCTAAACAAGGGACTCGGGAAGAAAAAGGACAGGAAGCCAGGGAAAGGACAAAAAGATAGCTTAAAACAGTACCGGGAGGGGAGGAAACTAACCTTTAGAGAGCATGAGGAAGATGGGTTAGACAGGAGAGGGAAAACCCCAGGAAAAAAAAAAGAGAGAAAAGGTACTTATCTGAAAATGAACGCATGAGGTGCAGGAAGCGTGTCTAAATAAAATCGTGGCAAAAGAGATCTGGGGTTTGTAGGTAGCAAGGGATCTTGGGAAGGGGAGGAGCTGAGCTCAGGAGCTGTCCCATTTAGTTGCTGGCTCCGATCTGAAGTCGGATCCCAGACCCATCAATGATCAATATGACATGGATAGCATCAGATCAATATCATGGGAGAAGTTATAGCCTTTCATCAAGGATGTATGGTAGCAGCTGGAGACTGGAACACTGAAAGAACTATGGAAGATGTCTCTTGGGGAGTTCAAAACATCACAGAACTCTAGCTGGGGCAGATACTTAGAGAAATATAATACATGTATTTTGGTTTAAGGATGTAATGAAAATGACAAACAATGAAGTGGAATATACACCTTTTCTCAACAAAAAAATGGTTCTTGGGCAAGATTAGGTAGATGTTACACAATGAAAAATAATGCAACATAGTCCAAACTCTGAAAACACATCTGACGATAGGGTCAGACCATGCAGCTATACAAATTAAGTTTTGTAAGCAAGTAAATGTATATGCTGACAAACCATGCTTTTTCCAGTACTTGCGCTGAAGAAGGCATTTAATGATTTGGTAGATCAAACTTTAACTGAAATGTTTTTAGATTTGATCCTAAACAGTACAGAGTTTACAAAGAAATATAATAACTGTAAACTAAAGACAGGAAATTTGGTTACAATAACAGCAAACGGCATATGGAATAACAGTCACAACAGGTATCTAAAAGGCATAAAAAGTATGGGATTTACAGAAGTGAAAAACAATAAAGCAGAACACAACAGGATGAAAAAAATTAAAAATGCTAGAATGCCTCAGCAGAGTGCTTACATATGAATGAACATACAGGACTGTTTTTAAAACAACTATTTCTCGACAATAAAACGACAGCAACCAAGCTGTTAGCTCGATGTCTCAGACAAAGAGCTGAAAGGATAACAAAACTTAAGAACTATGAGAATGGTATGGCAGAAATTAAACCAGGAAAATTATGAATATAATGGTAGATTAGTGTAGTGTAGTATACTACATACACAATATGTAGAAGTTGAGCTCAACACTCAAGAAAGCAGTATATTTTAGACAGTTACAACACCATCAGTTGACAGAATAACAGTAACATTAAAGTCAGATGTAAAGGGAAATGAATTTAAAAAAAGCAAAGAGAAGACAATACAGTCACCCCACCCACCCATATGCACACACAGTGACAGACTACCAAGAAAATTGTGGGGGAAAAGGCCAAGAGATAAACAGAAGTCTGGATAGCAACTTTTAACAATATTTTTTCAGGGTTAAGATGCACCCTTGACTTTGAAAGAACCAGTAGTAGTAGTCACAATAAAGCTTGAAAAAATTCTCTTGATACAAGGAAAATATAGACCCATTTCAGTTCTGAACCATGACTGTAAAGTGTGTATGATGACTCTGGCAAAAATAATGACTAACAGATATGGATCAGTGTGGGTTTAGAGAAGGTAAACAAACATCTGACAATATTTGTAGAACACTTATGATTCAAAAGGGAACACTGGACAATAATAATGTTAATAGGCTTGGATGCTGAAAAAAGAATTTGACAGAGGAGGTTGGGAATTTATGAAGGGATCTTTTGACACATATGGGTTTCTAGAAATATGGACATTAACAATTACAGAGATGGTCAAGCTAAGGAAAAGTGTGGTGGTAAACCATCTAAAGCATTTAGCCTTAAAACAGGAACTAGGCAGAGGTGGCCACTTTCACCATTACTCTATGCTTTACATTTAGAGCATTAGCCAGAGACATAAGCCAATCAAACACAACTGGATATAGATGGGAAATATTAATGAAAAATAGCACTTTTTGTATATGACATAATATTACACGTTATGATATGAAATGAAAATTATACTTAATAAACAGTTGGATATAAAGTAAATGATGCAAAAACAAAGGCTATAGCAATGAACTATGTCCCACGACATGACTATGTACAGAACTTACAATTTTTCTGGGTTAATGACAAATTAAGATACTTGAGAATTTGACAAAAATGGGATGTTCAGCAAGCAGCTAAAGAAATGTGGGAGGAAATTAATTGAAAGATTATAAATAAAATAAGAATATGGAAATTATTTATGCACCTGGACAACAAGATACAAGTGATTAAGACTTATATTGGTCCTACTGGTTTCTTTATGCAAGTCAAGCTTATATGTATCAACAGAGAGATCAGATATGGAAGAACATAAAAAGGAAATTAAGGAGTTCATTTGGGATAACAAAAGAAAAAAAAAAAAAAAAGAGTACAATGGGAAAAATTAATTCTGACAAAAGAACAGGGTGGTTTTGGACTTCAAGACTTTGGAGGTGTACTATTAAGGCCACACAGCTTAGACCAATGTATCTGATTGAGTACATAAAATATAATCCCAAATGGAACCACATGATCGGCATAGTACCAGACAAGGTAATGACAGGATCACACACAAACATTTGAGCAAATTTAGAAAAGGAATACAAAGTACAGTTGTGTACACTTACCATAAATGTAGATGTTCGAGTGTATTCACTGTTGCAGTCATCACATTTGAGTTATCCCTGCCAGGGTAGCCCTCGGCCAGCCTGAATACCAGAGACTTAGTATTTCTGCATCAGTTGCTGTCACAAAGACTGATGTCAGGTCGTCAGTGGTATAAATGAAGGCAGCCAACGCCATTACATCAGTTTATCTTGCCCTAACCAGTCAGGAGCCCCCATAATAGGAGGCCAGGCTCTGGTGGCAGAACCTCACCAGTGGAAAATAAATACCAATATGTCCCCTGTAAGGAAAGGAGAACAACAAGGAAAAAAAGGTAACAAAAGGAAAAAGGGGGAAGGAGGGAGGGAAACCAGGACTGCAACAGTGAAGACACTCAAACATCTACATTTATGGTAAGTGTACACAACTGTACTATGTTCTTTGTGTTTCACTGTTGCAGTCATCACATTTGGGTAGATTCCCAAAGCTGAGGAAATGGGTGGAGGCAGTCAAGAAAGCTAGGGGCTGGCTAGCATGCCCTGCAAGACTGCAGAGGCAAAACCTGCCCTGGATTTGGAAAAGAGAGGCAGGAGGTAATGTTTGGTAAAGGTGTGAACAGATGTCCAGGTGGTAGCCTCCAGGATGTCCCTGGTGGGGACTCCTCTGAGGAAAGCTGCAGAAGTGGAGGCTGCTCTGGTGCAGCGTGTCCTGACCCCCTTGGGGGGAGGCTTGCCATCCTGTTTGTAGCAGAAAAGGATGTAGTGTCTATCCATTTGGAAATGGTCTGCTTGGAGATAGCTTTGCCCTCTGCCCCTAAAGCAAAGCTAATCAGCAGTTGATCATATTTTTCGGAAGGGTTTAGTCCTGTCCATATAGCATCTGAGCTGTCTGTGCAAATCTAGAGAGTGCAGAATCCTTTCCCCCTTGTTTTGAGGGTTAGCAAAGAAGGTGGACAAATGGATGGCTTGGTTGAGAGCCACATAGGACACCACCTTGGGCATGAAGGATGGATTAGTTCTGAGGGATACCCTATCTGCACGGAAGATGATGAAGGGTTCCACTGCCATGAGTGCTTGCAGCTCAGAGACTGATGGCCAGGAGGAAGGCTGTCTTCTAGGAGAGAAATTTTAGCTCTGCAGAAGAAGCTGGTTCAAAAGGAGGCAGGGTGAGCTTTTCCAAGAAAAAGTTAAGGTCCCAAGTTGGTGCTGGTGCCCTTCTGTAGGGCCTCAAGTTGTTAGCCCCTCTGAGGAACTGTTTGATCAGAGGGTGTGAAAAAAGACGCTGCACAGTGGGAAAATAATCTGAAATAGCAGAGGCATGAATTTTTATAGAAGAGAAAGAGAGACCACTGTGTAGTAGGTCAGCTAAGTAATCCAGGATGAGAGGGATGGAGGGCTGTGCTGTATTGGCCCCCTTAGCCTGGATCCATGTGCAGAACCTTTTCCATTTATCTGCATAAGACTTTCTGGTGCTAGCGCATCTGGCCTCTTGGATAACATCCAGAACCTGTTTACTGACTGTGACAGATTGGTCAGGATATAAACCAAGCTGTCAAATTGACTGTCTGCAATTGTGGGTGCATGAATTCCCCTTCCCTCTGGGTTAGGAGGTTGGAAATCTGAGGAAGATTCCATGGGGGCAGTGGGGACAGGCTGTGCAGCAAGGGGTACCAGTGCTGTCTGGGCCAATCTGGAACTATGAGACTGGTGCTTGGCTTTTCCTCCCTTATTTTGATCAGTACCTTGGGAATGAGGGTAGGTGAGGAAAGGCATAGACCGAGAGGTTTACCAGGTGGACAGGGCATCCACTTTCCATGCCATGCAGTGATGCTCCCTAGTGCAGAATTTGCTGAGCTGATGGTTGGTGTGGGAAGCAAAGAGGTTGACCACCAGGGCTCCCCATTTCTGAATTATTAGTAAGAAGGTGTTTCTGTTGAGCTGCCACTCATGGGGGTCCAGACATTTTCTGCTTAATTGGTCTGCCAGGGAGTTGAGAGATTCTGGCAGGTATTGTGCAGTTGCATGGAAGAGGCTGTAAACCAAAGGGTCATGGCTAGCCTGCACAGCGGGTAGGAGTGAGTCCCTCCCTGCTTGTTGATGTACCTCACTGTGGTGTTGTCTGTTTTGATCAGGAGAACCCCTGGAGAGAGAAGGGGTTTGAAAGCTATCAAGGTCTGCTGCACAGCCATCATCTCTTTTTGACTGATGTGCAGGGGGAGTTGCTGGGGGTTTCATTGGCCCTGTATGCATCTGACGCCCAGGTGTGCACCCAAGCGTAGTCTGATGTGTCTGTGGTGAGGGTCTGGGTGGCGTGGTGTGGGGAGAAGGGAAGTCCGTTGTTGCGGGAGCAGACTGGTGCTCACCAAAGAAATTCCTTCCTCAGGCAAGAAATAACAGAGTTTCCAGATCTTGACAGTGTTGACACCAAAGGCTCTTTAGGTACCATTGAAGTATCCTCATATGCAGTCTGGCATATGGAATAAGGAGTATGCAAGATGCCATGAACTCCAGGGCTTGCAGGATTTCCCCTGCAGAAAGCTGGGGCCTGGTGGTCAGTTGAGAGAAGTAAGCTGATAGGACACATTTCTCTGGTGTTAGGCATCCCATCTCGGATGCTGTGTCCAGACTTGCTTCCAGGAAGATTATCCTTTTGGTGGGTACCTGTTTGGATTTCTTTTCATTGATTGTGTACCTTAAGGAGTTTGGTAGGTCCTTTACAAAGGCCAAGTCTTTGAGCAGCTTTTCCGGGCTGTCTGCCTGAATAAGGCAGTCATCTAAGTAGGGGTAAATTTTAATATTTCTTTGTCTGCAGAAAGCAATGGCCGGAGCCAGGCATTTTGTGAAAACTCTGGGAGCAGTAGATAAGCCAAAGGGAAGTGCAGAGAACTGAAAGTGTTGAGATCCTGCCCTGAAGCAGATATTTTCTGCAGGACTCCCTGATGGGAATGTGGAGGTAGGCCTATTTTAGGTCCAGGGTGGCTAGCCAAGCATCCTTGAAGAGCATAGGTAGCAGCTGCTGGAGGGTGAGCATTTTGAATTTTGGGATCACCAGGAAGGTGTTTAGAATGGATAGATCAAGGATGGGGCACCAGGTGCCCTCTTTTCTCTGTACCAGAAAAAGTCTGGAGTAGAAGCCTTGGCCTATCTGCCCTGCAGGAATGTGTTTCTACTGCTCCCAAGGAGAGCAGGGTATGGATTTGCTTTTGAGCCTCTGCCCACTGATTTGGTGGTAGATCTGGGAACCCTTTTGGGGTTGGAAGGGTGTGGATGGAGAATTTGTACCCTTGAGACACAATGTTCAGAAGCCATTGGTCCTTGGTAATGGTTGCCCAGGTGCTTGAGTGAAAGAAGAGTTTTACTCCTAGGGGTATGTGATGGTGGGCAAAGGTGAGGTCGGGAGAGGGTGAGTCATTGTGATTTCTTACCATAAAGGGGTGGCTTAGAACTCCCTGGTTTTGAAGTGGAGGCAGTCCAACTGCTTAGATCTCTGCAATCCTTGGGACTGCTGTCTTGGAGATCTGTTTCCACGGGCCCTAGGATGGCCCTGTTTACTAGGTGCAGGAAAGGACCAGTGCTTGGAAGGAAAATGCCTGTGGAATCTAGGAGGCTGTACCTGTAAGAAATCTTTAACAGTCTGCATAGATTTTACTTTTAGTTCCATCTTTTGTAACACCTCTTCTGCTTTAGTACCAAATAAGTTATCTTTGTGCAAGGGTGCATCCAACAATTTTGATTTGACATGGTCTGGCAGAGGTTGTTCCTTAAGCCATGCATGTCTTCTAATGACAGATCCAGTGACTGCTGCCCTGCAAGAAGCTTCTAGGGCATCAAAACCGCAGTGCAAATTGTGTTTAGTTACTTGACCAACAGAGTGCATTAACTCCTGTAAATCTTTAGACTTTGCCCATGCAGGAAAGGAAGACATTTTCTGTTTAAGGAGTTCCAAGGTATGTTGCTGATATTTAAGCATATGGAACTGACAATTTAGTGCCCTAATAGCAACAGTAGCTAAGGTGTATACTTTTTTACCTCATCTGTCCAGTGCTCTGGAATCCCTCTCTGAGGGGATGGGATTCTTAGCTGAAGTAGCTTTAACCCCTTCTGGGGCTTGAGTAATGACCTCAGGGTCCGATGTTGGGTTTTTAAAAAGGTATTTGTGAGAGTCAGGGACTCTGTAGTACCTGTCTGGTTTTCTGGGAGCAGGAGGGAAGGCGTCTGGAGTCAAGCTGGATTCAAGGAAGACATCATCCACCACATCTAGGACTGGGGGGATGGCTAAGTGCCTGTGCTGTGGAAGGTCCAGGAATTCTCTGCGTCTCTTTTTAGACTGTGGGTAGTCTTGACTCACCCATTTGAAATGCTCCCTTAAAGTATGCAGGGTTTCCCCAAAGGAAAATCCTCTGGGGGAGAAGCTGAAGGAACAGATTCCTCTGCAAAAGAATCGTCATATGTAGAGAGCGGCTGCATGTCTTCATAGTAAGATGTATCGGATTCATCTGACTCTTGTTCAGACAAAGCTACTGGAAACAGATCTCTTTTTCTTTTTGAGGGAGTGGCTTGGCTTCCCCTAATCAGCATGATAAGGTCCTCTGCCATTTTAAGCATTTGTGACTGAGGCAAGGCAGCAGATGCCAGAGAATGGCTGGTAGTCAGTTTCTTGGGGGTGGTTTGACTCTTAGGGCTAAGGATCTTGGTTGTTTTAGAAAGAATGGTAGCCGTGAAAGAAGGCGTCAGTTAATGTCTGGATTCAGTGTTCGGAAGGACTTTCTCAGAACCAGGTGCCTACACAGCGACTCTGGACCCATCCAAGGTAGAGATGACCGCAGGATATTTAGACTTAGAGTTCTGCAGCACACCAGACTCCAAAAGGGTCTTGGTAGCAGCCTGCAAATTAACTGAAGGGGCATTAGGGGCTGCAAAAGCGCCTCACTGAATTCCGAAGGACTGACAAATAGTTTGGTGGTAGCATCGTCGGAAGGTTTGGTCCTGTGCGGTCTGTCTTCGTCTTTATGTTTTTTCAAAAGATTGGCTGTCGGATGGCTTATGGAAGCCATATCAGAATTCGAGGACTGCAATCGGAAATATCTGGCTACAGTAAGGGCCAGACGATGAATATTTCTGGCGTTAAAGCACAGAACCGACAACGAGGGATGTCGTGGTCTGGGCCTTGACGCAGTAACAGAGGAAGTCCCAGTGTGGTATTTGTTTTCCACAGGCAAGAACTTTTTCTGACATCGGTTAGTGCAAGAAAAAAGGATCCCCAACAGGATACTTAGCTTTCAAAGACTTTAACTTCAGTTCGGAAATGAAACTAAGGTAGCGGCCAACTGGCACTCGTGCGAACTGCTTCGGGCTCCATGGCAAGAAAGGCTGATGTAATGGCATTGGCTGCCTTCCTTTATAGCACTGATGAGCTGACGTCAGTCTTCAAGTGACAGCAATGGACGCAGAAATACTAAGTATCTGATAATCAGACAGGCCAAGGGCTACCCTGGCAGGGATAACCCAAATGTGATGACTGCAACAGTGAAACATGAAGAACATCAATCATTATTTACAGCTTTACATACAATGAAGTAGTAAGCACATGTCTTTATGTTAAAGGACGTTAGATCTTGGAAAAATACATCCCTACCAAAAGGTCATACTATATACGGTAATAAGAAAGATGTAGAAGAAAATGTAATAAGCATTTGGAGAGGAAAGAACAAAGAATGAGATTTTTGAGAGCAGTTGATAAAAAAGGTTGAGGCAATAAAATGGGATGAAGCTAGACAAAATACAAGTCTAATGTTAGCGTTAAGGAAGATGTGGAAGTTGGAAAGCAATTTTGCTAAACCATAAATAGCACTCTTTATAATACAGGCTAGAACAGAAATGTCAGACTACAAAATAGTAACAAGTACAGCATATAAAGCAGTGCTAGATTTGAGAAGACAATATAGTACAAGGGCAAAATAACAAGGAATGAACAATTAAATAAAGATATTACACATAACCAGTGAAGGGAAATAGGTCTTCATCCCAGACATGCAACCAAATTGAAAAAACGTACTATCTTTTCATGAAAATGCTTGCATCAGAAGTGTGGCAATGGTGGAGCAAAAGGGGCAAATGTCCCAGGCATAGGATGTTCGGGGACATGATCATGAGATGCCACTTGGTAGAGAAGTGAAGTGCCTGCATTTGTTTCTGTGCCCTTCACACTTTACTCTACGTCGACTGGCTTTTCCAGTGATGGAGCCACAAAGTGAACCGCTACTACCTGGATCTCAGTTGAGACTCTAGCCCTTTGAACCACAGAGCTATGCTTTCTGAAATAAGGATCTGACAGAATACTGAAATATACCAAGATACCAAACAACAACAAGGGCTAACCTCATTCTCTTTCACAGCAAAATGTTAACTATGGGTTTGTCTTAAACCAAGAATGCGCCTCACCTGCACAGAAACTAGAATCTCTCTCCTACTAAAGTATATATACTCAAATACAATACACAATGCAAATGTTTGAATACTGTTTTAGTTCTGTGAAATTGTAATATTCTTGCAGGATGTGTGATGCACTGTTACCTCTACATAACTGCATTTGCTCATCATTATGTTGCATCCATATATTCCGATACCTCTATGAAATTGTATTGTTACTCATTATGTAACAATTGCTTGTGAATATGGCCAAACTTTCTCATATCTTTTACTTCTTCTCCAAATGTATGTTATGTTATTTCTATAACTGGAGCCTCCAGGCTTAAAGGCAATGGGAAGGTAAAACAGCAGTAGGAAGCTAATCAAGGAGAACTAGCACAGCTGGCAGGTGAAATGTATCAGAATCGGCCAATTACACAGGCAGCAGACTAAACCAGCTCAGAACACTACTATAAACTATGCAAACACCTTCCTCATCTGTTTTTTCCAAACTGTACACCACCGGTGTAAACAAGCGGGGAACTTTTAGCACTCAAAACAGCAAAACGATAGAGGCTGCAATAGCTATCATACAACTTGTGGAAGAGGCTGAAGGTGGTGAGGATGTGAATGCTGTCGACCAACCCACAGTGTGGAGACGGAGAAGAGTGTACAGATCCAGGGTAACCTACCAGGGGCTACATGAGCTGGAGATATCGGAGCGCTATAGGGTGGACAGGGACCTCTTACAGCAAATTGTTGAGCTGTGCCGGCTACGCCTCACACACAGAACTAACAGAGGGGAACCATCCCAGTGGATACCAAGGTATGTGTAGGCCTACGAATACTAGCTACAGGTACCTTCCAAAGGCCAACTGGAGATATGATGGGGATCTCACAGGCATCAGCATCCAGGGTACTCCACCATTTCCTGGATGCCATGTCAGCACATATCGATGAGCACGTATATTTCCCCAACACTCGTGAGGCGTTGGCCAGCAATATGCAACTGTTCCACCAAATAGCAGAATACCCTGAGGTAGTGGGTGCTATAGACTGCATGCACATATGCATCAGAGCACCACCCAGTGAGCAGGGTAGGGTCTACATCAACCATAAGGGCTTCCCCTCCATCAACTGCCAGGTCATGTGCAATGCCCAGGGCATAATAATGAATGTGTGTGCTGGCTGCCCTGGAAGCTATCACGATTCTCACATCTGGTATCTGACGCAGCTGTACCAGACATTTGCCAGTGGGGATATCCCTGACGGTCACCTAGTGGGGGATGCTGGATATGCACTGGAGATGTGGCTGATGACACCCATCAGAAATGCACACACATGAACAAAAACTCCATAATGAGGCACACGCACAGACCAGAATTATATTAGAGCGTATGTTTGGGATGCTCAAGTCACAGTTCCGGTGACTGGATACATCCGGTGGTGTCTTGCAGTACTCACCAGCTACATGCACCCAAATTGTCCTCTTATGTGCCATGCTACACAATATGATCCTGCAGAAATAGTTGTAGCAGGAGCAGCATGGGGCAGGGCCACACAGCCCCCCCCCCAGCACTGCCAAGGGCTGCACAGGCACAGAGCGACTCAGAGGAGGAACAACCTGAGCCTGCCCCAGTAGGCAGAAGGAGGCATGCCCAGTATGCCTCCTTTTGCCTGCTGGGTATGCCTCCTTCTGCCTACTGGGGCAGAAGGAGGCATGCCCAGTATGCCTCGGCCTTGGCAAAGAGGCAACGCATAGCACATACACTGACACAGGAGGGACCCAGGGAATGACAACTCTCTCCGATTCTCACATACAGTAAAAGGCATAACAAACATTACACTACCTGTGCTCGACCACGTGTAGGGAGTGAACTATGTGCTTCCAACATAGGCAGCCCTGCAGCACTACCCTAAATACTGAGACACCCAGAAGGTAAGTGACTCACAAATGCCAGTCAGGGGGGTTTACATACCCAACAACAGTCAGAGCCAGCAGGACAGGTGTAGACAAACACAAACAAAGGCTGTGCTATGGCCTCTGAATGATGCCTATGGGTAACCTCCTCCCCAGGCCTACACAGACAGACGACAGCAGGTCAAGCAGTGGGATGTCAGTTCTAAAGGGTAGGAAGTCTGAAACTAATATGTAGGTAAATGAAAGCTAAGAGCTGTAGTACACTGGTATGCCTCTAGGTGGCATGATAGGTCAGACTACAGAATGAAATGGAGTACCTGACATACCAGTACAGTCATAGCAAATGTGTACAAGTGTCAAGTCTGCCCCCCATCCTACGTAGACATGTAGTAACAGGCAGGTGTGCCCCCCCACAATCCTGTGTAGACATGCAGAAATAGTCAGGTGTGCCCCCACCATGCTATGTAGAAATGTAGTAACAGTCAGGTGTGCCCCCCAATCCTTTGAAGAAATGTAGAAATCGGCATGTGTGCCCCCCATCCCATGTAGAAATGTAGTAACAGTCAATGCCATGTGATCAACAGACACCCTGCAGAAACAGTATGCTACCTGTAGGTGTACAACACATAGGTCAGCACTGCAATACAGACTACCTGGACTTGATCCACACATTCAATACAGATGGGCGCACTGGGTATGCTCACACACACAAACACATGACGGCCCTGTTTGCAAACACCACTGGACCACACAAAACTGGCAGTTGCAGATGTTAGTGCAGACACTCCTCAGTATGCACCACACATGCTTTGTACACACAGTGGACAGGAATACAGACATATATCTAAGGACAACATACTATAATAAGCCAAATGTAGATGTACAGAGATGTGTGGAAGAGGGTGACTGTGACAAGGAGCCATCCAGGCCTGTCCCACCTGGCACACAGCCAAAGGGCCACAACCACATGAGGTTCAGATGCCACTCACCGTAGATACTAGCCACTGGTATCTGTGCAGACTATGTGGTGCACGTGCTAGCTGTGCAACATGAATGTACAAGGAAGGTGTCATCTGGCATCTGTATACACATACTTCATGAAATATGACCCTGTGTGTGCCCACATGTGGTGTGTCGGCCTCTAGATGAATGGATTATGGCCCATGCACACACACTGCCCTCCCCATACCCTACTATGACAAGCCTGCTGAGGTCATCCACTGTGAAATGCACCTTTGGGAGAGTTGTAGGCCAGTAATCTCCATGGCACGTCCCATAACTGCGTACTGCTGTAGTGTGATAAACTAGTTAGGTAGGAGTTCTAATCCCAGACTTGGTATGTGTGTGTGTGTGTGTGTGTGTGTGTGTGTGTGTGTGTGTGTGTGTGTGTGTGTGTGTGTCTGTGTAGAGAGCAATGGTTTTTAGGGTAGTCACACTCCCTACAACTGAAATGCACTACTTTGGTAAGGCTGCTGATGTCATCCACCTAGAAATACACCTCTGTGAAGGTTGTAGCCCAGTAATCTCCGTAGAGCGTGCCATAACTGTGTACTGCTGTAGTGTGATATAGAACTCTGGCAGGGTTCTACTCCCACCAATGGCAGTTCTGGATGTTTTGTGTGTGTTTCAATGTCTGTGTAGGGAGCAATGCATTTTAGGCTAGTCACACACAGTACATTTCAAATGCCCTACTTTGGCAATCCAGCTGATGTCATTCATTGTGAAATACACCTTTGAGGAAGGAGTTCTCCAGTAATCTCCGTGGTGCGTCCTATAACAGCTCCATGCTGTAGTGTGATATAGACTTCTGTTAGGGGTTCTATACCCACACATGTCAGTTGTGGATGTTTTGTGTGTGTGTCACTGTCTGTAGGGAGCAATGCATTTTAGCTTAGTCACACTCACTACAATTTGAATGTCCTACTTTGGCAATCTTGCTGATGTCATCCAATGTGATATACACCTTTGGGGAAGGGAGTACTCCAGTAATCTCTGTGGCGCGTACTATAACTGCATAGTGCTATAGTGTAATAAATTAGTTAGGTAGGGGTTCGACTCCCAGACATGACAGGTGTGTGTGTGTGTGTGTGTGTGTGTGTGTGTGTGTGTGCAACTTGTATCCTGCGTGGAGGTGGGTGCCAGTGTGCGACACCTGGACCCATTGTGGAGCGGGTTTTGCAAATTTCTTATATGGTGGCCCTAGTATATATCACAATGTCCACTGTACAGGGATAATAGATGTGAAATAGCTAGGAGGCTGGGGTGCAAATCCATACCCATACATGTGACATCAAGGCCAGGCAATCACAGTTAGCAACCCCAGTATTACCCAGAGCACATTCTCAACCTATGTCTCATACACACACACACATGCCTAGGCAACAGCCAATATGTGGGTAGTACACTGCATATTGGCCACTGATAGTAACTATGGAGTGATTGCACTGGGCTACAGAGGGCATGGAACCTTGTCCATCTGTCCAATAGACACGTACATGCAGACAATGCACCTTCCCCATATGTTCCCCACTGAACACCTGTAGTGCCATCACATGACCCACAAAGGACAAGAACTTAAGTATGGCGTGGATTGACTACAAAAAAGCATTTGATAGTATTCAACATTCATGGATAAAAGAGTGCTTAAAAATGTATAAGATACACCCTACATTGATTGGTTACATTACAGTAACCATGAAACATTGGCAGACCACTTTGCAATTAAGCCATGATAAAGGACAGATTATTATCCCAGGGATAAAAATTCAAAGGGGGATATTCCAGGGCGACTCTCTGTCACTCTTGTTATTCTGCCTCGCCATTAACCCATTAAGCTGCTTACTTAACAGCCTAGGCCATGGCTACAATTTGGCTTCTAGAAAACACCAAAGTCTAATGACTTCTCATCTTCTCTTTGTTGATGATTTAAAATTGTATAGCTCATCAGATGAGGAACTGAAAGCACAGCTGCAGGTTGTCAAAACTTTTTCAGATGATATATGAATGTCATTTGGTCTTGATAAATGTGCAAAAGCAACCTTTAAAAAAGGACAATTGCAGCACCAGGAAAACATCAGTTTGGGACAAGAATGTGATATAAAAGAACATGAGCAAGAGGGGGGGTGCATAAATACTTGGGAATTGATGAAGGATCAGCAATAAAACATGAACAAATGTGAATAAGGCTTAGTAAGGAGTACTTTAGAAGACTTAAATTAATCCTGAAAACAGCATTGACACCTAGGAACAAGAGCCAAGCTATAAATCAATTTGCTCTTCCTGTCCTAACTTATAGTTTTGGAGTGATCGACTGGCCCCAAAAAGTGTTGGATAGATTGGATATAAAAATAAGAAGTATGCTTCATGCTCAACAAATGATTTATAAAATTCAGTGTATACCAAGATTATATATCCCCCGTTCTGAAGGAGGGATGGGCCTCCTTGAAACTGATTACATGTATAGATCTGCAATCATGAGACTCCACACATATCCTATTGACCTCACAAGATCCAAATGTGAAAGTTTTGAAATATGAGGAGAATAAATCTAAGATGACATCTCTGCTTAATTTAGCAGAAGCATATCGATGTCCAGCAGGAATGGAAATCAAACCAGAAGTGGATAAAAAGCAGGCAGCAACTGAATGTGCTAAAAAAGAAAAGAAAGAATATAAGGTGAAGGATCAGATGAGAAGGCAAGAAATATGGAAAAAACAAATATAGTTGCAAGTATAAAAAACTTCTGGAAGAGCCTTATGTTGATCAAGAACGAATGCAGGAATGGTTAAGGAGAGGTGAATTTACATCAAGAAATGAAAGGTTAATATTGGCAGCCCAAGATAGTGGGCTGCGTACACGCTGGTTTACTAAGTGCATTGAACATGTGGGAGAAACATATATATGTAGATTTTGTGGAACCGAATTGGAAGGAGTTATTGCTGGTTGCGATGCTCTAATGGCAGAGGGACTGTATACTGAAAGGCATAATAATGTGGCGAGATTATTACACTGGAGATTGTGTAAACATTATGGTATTGAAATGGTTGAAAACCATTGGAAACATGAGCCACAGAGAATCGTAGAAAATGATGAAGTTTACATCACATGGGATCACCCAATGCCAACAGTCCAAAAAATAGATGCTAGAAAACCAGACATAGTGATCCAAGAAAAGAAGACAAAAGTACCATTTATCATTGAAATTGCCACACCTAGTGACTACAGTGTCTTGCATACAGAGAGACACAAAGTCATGAAATACCTTGATCTGCAGGCAGAAACGAGAGCCATGTGGAAGAAAGATACCCAGACAGTTCCAATAGTAGTAGGAGCAACAGGTCTTATAAAAAATAATTTACAATCATATTTAGATATGTTACCAATTCATGTAACACCATATGAATTGCAGGAGTCATTGCTGGGCACATTGCAGGTACTGCGAAGAGCACTTTTGGTAACATCAAAGAGTGAAATAATACTAATTTCATGAACTTTAATCGTACTCTGACTTAGGAATGGGGTCCATTCCTGTCATGGTATTAGAAACCCAAAAGACTTGGAGAAATAAAAAAAAATAAAAAAAAAAAAAAAAGGACATACCATGCCTGAAAACATGCCCTGTATGGACAGATGCCACGCACACCAGGGAATACTGTTAGCATGCTATCAATATAGGTGCAGGGCAAACCTGCTGTCCATTACCAGCTCCCGCCCATAGGTGGCCAAGACTGGCACATCTGATGATAATCTGTGTACACAACATGGGCCAGACACCCCAGGTACAGTCCCACATCTCACTGTACATGCATGTGGGAGGTGTGCACATCCCAGACACCATCCATGTCATGGACTAAGGAACACATACATGGCAAGTGATGCACAGCATTGGCCACACACAATAGTCACCCAGGTGACTGGATGGGGGATACAATAACCACCTGTGTGGGCAAATGCAGAAACTACAGCCCTGAGCCACAATGCAGACCACTGTCATGTGGCCTGATGCCAAGGTATACCCAGCATCTAGCCTTGTATAGCCATCTGGCACCATCGACCACCACACACCTATGCATGTCAGTACTGGCACCCTGTTTGTGTGTGTGTTGTATGATGCGTAAGATCACATCCACACTCTCTACAACCCCCATTGGCATACTGAAGCATGCTGTCTGATGTCAAACACCTCCCCACACCCTTTGCCCATATACCTCCGTATGACCCATGTGGTGCATGTGATACCTGCACAGTAATGTGTTGTGGCAATCTCACTAGTGATGAGTTGTAATCCTGGCCCTGGCAAGTGTGTCAATGTGTGTGCGTCCCTGTGAGAGCGTGGCTGTGTTGACGCTGGCACCTGTTCATGTGGACAGGCACGTGTACTTCACCTACCGTATAGCTACCATATCCCTGTTGCAGATGTCACTCATCATCACATATATGTTCTGAGGGCTCCACAACAGGTCAAACCCAGAGCTGTTGGACATGCTACACTTAAAGAAATCCCAATCCCTCAGAGCTACATGCTCCAGGGATCTAAACCTTGTCATCACAATAAACAAAACATGCTGGAGGGATAGGTTCCTGACCCAGAGACTCCCCAGACTCTGGAATAGATTGCCCATACATGTCAAGCAGAGTGCCTCTTTGGACCTCTTCAAGAGGAACCTTGACGATTAGATGGGAGAAAGGAAATTCACCCCAGGGATCACGTCAGTCGCCCTGCTAGACAGGGGTCCAAGAAAGTAAATAATGTGGGAAGAAATAGCCAGGGAATTGTTATGGCTAGGCTTGTATAGGCCCTAGGGCTGATAGCCTAGTACCAACCTATGAACCTATGTGGCGCATCTAATAACTGCATAGAACTGTGATAGCACTACATAGTCATCAGGGGTTTGATACCCTGTGCTGGTAGGTGTGTGGCACAAACATCCTTAAGCATTACTTTCCTATCCTTAAGTTTTACTTTCCCACCCCTCCCTGACTTGTCTTTGCCTCTGTCTGTCTGCCTCTCTCACTTCCTCACTGGTGGATGTGGAGACCTTCACCTGCTTTGCTTAGGCAGCAGCATGTGTATTGTAGGTAATGCTCATGATCAGCTGATGGCCTCTGCACGAATTGCAGCCCTCCCCTAGCTGACTGCATGTGGAACAGCTGTGGTAACATTCCCATAGCCAATTGCATGGAAACACACTCGAATATTTAGGAACATCATGTTGGTGTTGGGCCTTTTCATTCACTGTGAGCAGGAACTCTATCTGTTGTTTGGCAAACAGCATCTCAGACAGATTGGGGATTTACTTCTGACAACATACACTCTGGAAACAGGCCAACACACAGGAGGGGGATGTGCCTGACCTGACTACAGACTGCTATACTGCATTCGGAGTAATGTTGGTTTAACAGGGTGTGTGCGGATATGGCTGTCCTACATGTATTAATACCTGCCATGTCAGTTCAATGTTTATGAGGACTCCCTATCTGTAGCGTCATCTGCAGACTGGGCAGTGTGTGTTGCCTTTGATTTCATGTGTTACCCACAGAGCATGTATCTGTAACTGCAGAAGGAAGTGTGAGGATTGCAGTCTGTAGATGGTGAAAGCCGTGACAGTTACTGACTTCATATCCCTCATAGGACATATGTTGCGACAAACCCTATTACAACAGTAAATGCATGATGTTATCACAGCAACATGTCAATATTGGCCCTGTGTATGTGCTTCCAGCCACAACTCTGTCAACCTTTGTACATATGTCATGCATTTAGAGGTGCATATGTGCTGTACACCATAATTAGTGTCATAATATCTGATAACAAGCCAATGAGATATCAGACTGCTACACATGTTATCTACAGTAGGGGTTATATTTGATGACATAACCTGGACATTCTGTGGTTGTTTGTACAGTACTGAGGTCCGTGTACTTATGGTGAATGTCTACAGTGTGTGTACTGTTAATATGTACCTTGGCCTGTATACAGACTGTGGTAGATGTCATTGTTCTAGGTCCCATCCTATCTGATGTTACATGCTGCTCCACTGTATGTTACTGTACTGGCTTACATGTTTGTAGGGCCACACACATACATGTCCCATACCACAGACAGGTATCAGGCCACACTGTGTAGTGGCCCAGTATATGTAGGGTTAGCGTGTGAGTGGCACATATGAGGATGGTGTTGGAAAGATAGTCCATATACTGTAATATTATGCTAGCTTACCATATGTGGCTGTGGCTGTGTTCATATTGGTTGTGGTTATGCACTTTCACACAGGTGTATCGTACCCTGTGCTGTGACATGCCTGTAGAGCCTGCTATATATGCAGGTACATGTGCATTCTCCCATAGGAGATGTAGGCCAGTGTTGAGCCAGTCTGCCTGTAGCCTGCATAGTGCTTTGTTACATGCCTAGCAGCTTAGTGTACTTACCCAGTGAGATGTCATGCCCAGATACTTGCCAGATGTACTGCTGCCGGGCCTCCCTAAACAGTCATATATGTCAGACAGAGCGGTGGGATGCTGTACAGATGTATGTCAATATCTAGTGGGTAGTATGTGGCCATGGCACCTTTGTACCAGCAGTTATTGTGTGCCAGGACAAACAGGGGTATGTGAATGCATATCCTATGGGGGTGAATGTATACCAGTCATTATGTGTTATACCCATCTACATGGCTGTTAACATCCATATTGTCAGGCTTGGTCCACATGTTCTACACTAAGGAGTTTTCTATATACCTCTGGACTGTACAAAGTGTGTCAGACTGTCCACATCTATTGGCCAATATCTCTGCTGTACTCCACAGGAGCATTACATGCTTGCAGCAGTACTGTACTATGATGTCCTTAGGATGTCTGTCAGTAGCCAATGGTGCACATGTGAAAAGCAGAGGTGACCTCCCACAGACACCATGTCTGTGAAGACAATCCCTGTTATAGTAGCAATAGTCTACTAATATACCCGCTATAAATACCTGACATCCCCTTGCACTACAAAGTTGGGACTATAGGGGCTGAGGTAGGGCTACACCCCATGTTCAGGACATATGGTGAATATATATGCACATATGATTATCCAGATATCTATATAGATAATTACACATGTCCATATCAACATATACAGATGGGTGTGTATATGTACAAAGATATGTATATACACACCCAGATATATACATATACAGAGCATTATTGTGTGGGCTTCACCTACACAATACATGTGTGCCCATATGCACTCCAGAGGCCAGTGCATGTAACAGTGGTATATGGCCCTGTATTATTGAGTCTAGGGGGGATGTACCATACATAACTTAGCCTGTTACAAAATGTAGGGGTATCAGGGGTGAGCTGCCTTAAGGTTTCTGGATGTACAGTACCATACATTTCACCTATCTTGACATTACTTACATAAAGTGGGTTACTGCAGGCCTACTGCCTCCTGCCATACAGACTGTTCTGTTTGCCAGTGTGCCTGTGATGGTGTCAGTTATGCCTTGTTATGTAACAGTTACATCCCATTTGGTCAACTGAAGTCTTTACCACCTAGTGATTGTGTACAGAGTGTAGATAGAGGCTGCTGGACTATACACCTGCATCACTTTCTGCTGATTGTGTGGTATCCTGTGGCCCTGTCTGTCTTCACTATTGTACTATTTGGAGGGCTTGGCCTGGACAGCAACAGTTGTGGACCTTTCCAGACTACTGTATTAGTATAACTGTTTCACAGTTGCATTACTCTGTTGATATGGATGTCAGTGTCTGAACAGCTATGTGACATGGCATATACATGTGTAATAGTACACAAATAAAGGTATTCCATTTCTGCAAACCTGTCTGTGGTGTTTTATCCTATGGCCTCTCTGTGGGTATATGCTGCAGGCACCGAATGTCATTTGTATGGGTGGTGCATCCAGTGTCCAGTTGTTAGGGTGTTAACTGTAGGCATAGTGGCTGTTCCATATTGTGTGCGCCTACTACATAAATATCTTACTGTACATATCTCTGCGAGTGTATGTGTAGTCACATGTATATATATATATATATATATTATATATATATGTATATATATCTATATATATATATATATATATCTATATATATATATATATCTATATATATATATATATATATATATATATATATATGTATATCTATATCTGCATAAATGTGTCTGTGTATATGTATCCTGGGGATATTGATAGCTTCCACATTTTACATTTCCTATGAGAGATATGTTACCAATACCAGCCTGACATCATACAGGTGGGATGTAGTACTAACATCGTGTGCCCATGTCATGTCAGGACCTGGTTATGGGATCTGCAACACTTGGTAGTGTATTGCAGGGCAGATGTGTTTTGTTGTGGGGGGGTGAATATACCTAAGTGTACAAGACGTATATCGTTTGGGGCCTCTCAACCCCATTAACGGTGCATGTGGACATATATGACTTAGTTAATCTCCCATTGTTATCTACACATGTATGTCCATATATACCTATATGGATATATATATCTGTTTATATATTTATAACTATGTCCGTATATACCTACATAGATATATATATCGGCTTACATATATGTAACTTGCTGTGTATATGTAGACATATAAGTGTAGACATATAAATGTGTTGATGTAGGCATTCACATGAATATATGTTCATATATGTGTATATATATATATATATATATATATATATATATATATATATATATATATGTATGTATGCATACATACATATGTATATATATATATATATATATATATATATATATATACATATTTAGAAATGTATCTGTTTGGATAATATATTTACACACACACATACATCTAAATGCTGGACTACATTCTATGTACTGTTTAATGTCTGGGCTGGATGATATGTTTTTGAAATCATCAGGGTTATGTATATCTGGCATGGCTTAGTGGTAAATCACTTTGTCTATGGTGTGCAGGGTCCTGGATTCAAGACTTGCAGAAGCTGTTTATTTTCTTGCTGGGCAGAACATGGGCCACTGGATACAGAGTGATTAAGGCACTTTAAAGCAGTTGTAAGCGGGTTTACGCAGAGGTAAGCACTGCTACCTTCCGGTTACAGTTTCTTATACTCAGCTTATAAATTGCTTAACCAGTATAGGCACTGCTTACCCCCGCGCAAATAGACTTACACCCACTTAAGGCTGCTTAAAAGTGCTTACTCCCGCTTACCCCCACGCTAATTTCTTTAAAAGAAAAGGAAAAAGGGCTGATAGGAAAGTGGTGAAAAAGGGGCAAAAAGTGGGAAAGACAGTAGGGAAAATAGCTAGGGATGTGCAGAAAGGGTGAAGGGAAGGTCCATAGCTGTCCATTTCTTCTACAGCAACAGCTGTGCATATACACTGACTTTGGAGGTAGATTTGGACACTCAAACACCTGGGAGAGGGGTGAGGACAACAATAATAAGTTGTGATGCCAATTAGATCGGATTACATGTGTCCAGTGGACACATGTGCGAAATGGACAGCTATGTGTTGGGATATTGGAAGCCCACAAGCCCCCTAGTGGTAACAGTGGGACTGAGGTTCCCACCCATGGGCAGTCATCACTGCACCTTCACAGCACCGAAGGTGGCTGTGCTGGGGGCTGAGCCACAGAGCCAGGCTGACTGTCTAATCACGACATGTGGCCCTTGAGCTGGCGTAGAAGATCACCAAACTCCTCGTTGATCGCTCTACACACCATGACCTGGCAACGGGAGACTGTCCACGCCCACTCCCGGGAGGACCAGCCCCATCCCCTGAGGTAGTTCCACTCGAAGGTGATGCAGGACCAATGGACAGGGAGGTCTGGGGCCCGGTGCTACATCCAGCTGAGGTGGGACAGGTGGGTCCACAGGGACCGGCCTTTCCAAGCGTGCTATAGTGTTTAGATTTCATCATCATATACGGGTTAGTAATAGTTAACACATTCCAGGGTTAGGTATAACAGCATGCATAGATATTCCCATTAACCCAGACACTAGATACGGAACAGTTGCATAGCAAACAAAACACATGCATATATGGGACAACAGTGGTAATAAGAACAGCATGCAAGTACATTGATGGCACCATGCCAACACTGTTGGAATAATTCAATATGGCACAAGCATGGGAACCATTAAAATATTTATCAAACAACTGGACATTATCAGAGTCATTACATACCAGTTGGGGTGGGTATGTTGATTACTGTTGGAGATAAGGTGGGGGGAGAGAAAGATGTCAATTAACAAGTAGTATATTCCTGTAGTCCACATTGCTTTCCTAGTCAGTGCTCTTTATCTGTACCTTACAAGTCTTACTACACTACCCTATAGCCTTATTTTGGACAGTGATATGGCTGTCATCATCATTACACATGATCCGGTTTTACTTGCTTCACCTCTTACCTGGTATACCTGTGGAGGGAATGTTTGTTAACACTGACTGTTTGTACACATATGCCCGTATTCCGGGTTGATGTTTTGCACTATGCTATCCAACTCTTTCTGCACAGATTCTGGCCATGTGTTGACCACATGCTGGTGTGCCTGGACATATCTAGAATATTGCCCTCTTCCGCTTTTAGTGACCCGACACACACACACGCATGCTTTCCTACACAGTTATATTACGTAGCACAGTGTGGGTGACAGTGACCAGTGATACTTTATTATTCAGAGAAACTGTAACACTCACAATCCCTTACAATACCAGGGTGGACAGTACCAGTACAACTTATATTGGTCTGTATTTCTCAGCACAATGTTTGTATCCAACATACCTGTGGGAGCAATGATTGTAAGCACTACCTGACTGTTGCCACACAAAGTTTCAGATTACACATTCGTATTATGCACATACATCTCACTCTGTTACTGTACACACTCAGATAGGACATACTTTGAATATTACTCTCTTAACAGTTTTGGAGGTTGCTACAGTGACAGGTGTGCTCTCAAGATGATTGACAATCACTTGTATTCCCTGTTTGCTGGCTACACATTTGGGATCACTCCACAGACTTTCCAGGGGAACAGGCAGCAGATATGGGCACATATACTGGACATTCTGGCCTCATGTGTACAGTTGTGGGGTATGAATCTGTATGCAGTCTAATTCCACTCCCAGGATTCAGATCATGGCTGTGTCTGCTACAACTTAAACACTGTCCATCACAGTTGTGTCTGCTATATTGATATTGCTGTATATCTCCAATCTGCTTTCTGTCTTATTAATCCCCTGTGCTTATGCATTCTGACCTTATATAACAACACTCATATACAGATTTCCTAGACAGTTATATGTTGTAGGACAGTGTGGGTGACAGTGATGTGTAATACCTCATTATTCAGAGCAACTGCATATCATTCTTGTATTTCTGGGCACAGTGTTGGTATCTGACAGACCTGTGGGAGGAATGTTTATTAGCACTACCTGAATGTTCCCACACACAGTACCAGGTTCCACATTACTATTATGCACATACATCTCACTCTGTTACTGTACACACTCTGACCACAGCTTAACAAGCTGAGGTGTAAATGGGACATACGTGGCTTCTTAGTCACATAAGGTATTGGGGAGCTGCTAGTGTGTCAGGTTTGTTGTCACAGATGTCTGTCAATCAGTTGTATTGCCTGTTTGCTGCCTATACGTCTGGGATCATCCCACTGATTTCCCTGGGGGACAGGTTGATAGGCAATAGATATGGGCCACTTTCATACACATTCTGGACATATCTGTACAGTTGTGGGGTATGATTCTGTATGCAGACTACTACCACTGGCAGGAATTGAACCGTGGCTGTGCGTGCTAAAAAAACAACAGTTCACATTTCAGTTGCATGTGCTATTCGGTTTTTGTTGTCTGCATTTTCCCTGTTTACTGTCTATGTGTCTCTCAGTTGTACTAAATGGCCTCAGGGGATTACACCTGTCATACAGAGGCATTCCTACACATTCAATTTATGGTGCATGGTGTGGGTAACAGTGCTTAATACCACAGTACTATTACATGATTGCAAATCTACATTACCATATGATACCAGAATATACACATGCAGTGCAGCAGTTAGACCTATTTTGTCAGGTAATTACACTTTTATTGACATACAAACAATATGAGACTCTTTCTGCCATATTCTCTAATTCTATGACTGTAAAAGCATGAGTATTACTGACCTGCCTCGTGTTGCAACAGTGCCAGGCAGCTGATGTGGGCCTCCTGGTTCATAGCGCACTCCGTTGTAGCTGTGTGGGACATAAGAGGAATAATTTAGCTATACCTATCCATGACATACCTGAACTGGTAATTATTACACACATTTTGGGGTGATACTTACACAAGTCTGGAACATCCCCTGACGCTCTAGCCTCTTGGAGCCACTCCTCCAAGAGGTCCTCCTTCTGCCGCTTCAGGTTGGCATAGTGGTGCCTGACCTGCTCACCAGTTCGGGGTATGCCAGTGGCACTGATGAGGTCATGGGTGAGATGGTCCTAGGTCTCCACTTTATATTGGGAGCCCTGGTACTGGCCCTGCAGCAGTCTCAGTGCATGGTCTTTAACTGGGAGTCCTGCCATGACCTTGGACTCCTGGATGCACCAGCACTGCGCCTGGAAGTGCACTCCTTCTCCCCTTACTTCCACAGTGCCTGCAAGGGGAAGCTACAACCAGTTATGAGATGTATTCCTGCCTCTTGGGTTAAGTAGAACCGATTTCCCACACTTTTCCGTGACTGGCCAGTTTTGAAAAAACTAAGCTATGGACAAACCTGCTTACCTAAGGTTGGCACAATGAGTTAGCTGGTCTACATATTGCTCACACCTCCTAAGCTGGCCTGTTCAATGCTTAGCATTGCTTACATTAGACTTCCATTATAATGCCTTTTTGGCATTGTGTTACTATTCATTACACCTTAAATGTATGCCTGGTTTCCATGATTAATGTGTACATACACTCTGTGGGGTCCTTGCATTTTATTGGGGACTTCAACACTCTATTACAATTACACCTCACTTCTGGGCTTACTGCTGTACTCCATTTCACATATTTATGTTATGCAGTGGGTTATGGTACATATGACTGTATACTGACTCCTTTCACAGGTTCAGTTTGATTATACTATGGTGAGGACTTGTTTGCTACTACCTCATTCTTC